>NC_047107.1:83351133-83548633 GCF_902500255.1 Thalassophryne amazonica
CGAATGGTTTCCACTTGGCTGTCTCACACAGTTTCTGAAAAAAATTTCATGGAGCAAAGCAGCAGTCGCTCAGCCATTTCCCTGACAATGAAAATCCAACGAGGGGGCTGGACCAGTGCTCACTCAAAGCCTGCCCACAGGCGAATGACGCAACCGACAGGTGTGAAAAAACTCACACATGCGCAGGAAGGTTCAAGCTTGGCTGAGGCAAGCGCACATGATTCAAATCCATATAGTTTTTGAAAAAAATAAAAAGGTCCGTTACTTTTCGGACAGACCTCGTATATTTTATATATATATATATATATATATATGTGTGTGTGTGTATACACAGAGTTGGGGCATGCCCAGCTCTCCACAATTTGTCTTATACTCACTCGACTGGTAAGCCACTGAAAGCCGAGATAGGCATGTCCCAACTTGTCCTCTGACACTCCAAAACGAAGGTGTTCTTTGTCTCGCTCCATCAGCGGCTCCGTCGTGACGCACGAAGCCTCCGCGTGGCTTTCCATGACAAAATCTCTTGTTAAAAGTGAAATCTGCCAGAAAATGGCTGATGGCCAGCTCTTGTGATAACCAGAGAAATTGCACACGACGGTCCCAGATCGACACAGCCATCCGTTTAGAAATGAAATGGTGGTTTCTGCCTGTCGATCGCGGCTCAGAGCGCGGCGTGCCGTGCGCCGTTGTGGGCCGTCCTTAAAGCGGTAGTAACACTCCTTAATCTCTGTGAAGCCCATAAAATTTTCACCCAAAGTCATGTGAATTTTCCGAATGGTTTCCAGCTGCCTGTCTCTAACAGTTTCTGAAAAAATTCTGATGGCACAAAGCCCAAATCATTCCACATTTCCTCGCAATGAATAAACGACGAGAGGGGTGGACCAGTGCTCACTCAAAGCCTGCCCACAGGCGAATGACGCAACCGACAGGCGTGAAAAAACTCACGCATGCGCACGAAGGTTCAAGCTTGGCTGACGTAAAAACATATGAATCGAATCCATATATTTTTTGCATAAAATAAAAAGGTCGGATACTTTTCTCACAGACTGTGTGTGTGTGTGTGTATCAAAAAGTAATACCATATTTATCCCAGCAGTCTTATTTTTGAATAGAATTAGTTGAAATTTGGCATAAAGGTAAAGGCACATATCTTCTTGAGTGAAATGTCTCGTTTTATGTTTCAGGTTTGTATGTGTGACTGAACTTATTTCAAGATGTCCGTCCCCTTGGACATCCGTCATAAGCAAAGTGTTGTTATTGAATTCCTTGTTGCCGAAGGAGAAACTGCTAATAACATCCACAAAAGACTAAAAAATGTTTATGAAGGTGACACTATAGACTATAGCAATGTGTGTAGATGGGTCCGTTGTCTGAAGGAAGCTAAAGAGGCAGGAACTGCAACTTAGCAGACAAGCCTCGTGCTGGCTGCCCAACACCGTGATCTTTGCTATCTCGGACATCACTGCATCAACAACAGTCACTCAAAAATACCTCCTCAATGTGAAAATGTCGTGTTATAAGAAGAAATGCCAACATTACATAGTGGTAAATGCATTGGTGTCTCAGCATTTTTTGGAATGTGTTGAAAGCCTGAAACGTAGGAGTGAAATGAGGTTGACCACACAAAACGTGAAATATCTTTGATTTGTATGGTCTACAATGAAACAGAAAAAGTAAATATAAGAACTTCTTTCTTCTTTCTTTTTTCTTTTTTCTATTACAGTTTGACGAGTATAGACAATTCTGCAGGCTTGAATGTAAAACTTGAACTACAACTAGAAGAGAACTTCAGGCTTGGTGTAACAAGAAAATACTAGATTGGGGTTATTGACTAAAATATTTTTAAATATACCATATTTTCTTTTTGAAAAATAAGCCTGTACAATGACTTTTATGTTCATGTGATGAGACAAATTTTGAATCCACATGTTTAAAAAAAAGCAAAAATTGCTGTAATTTTACTTGACAAGTTAAATATTCTGCTCTAAAGACAGGTTTGTAAAGTGGAATGTATATAATGTTACAAGGTTTGTAAGATAATTTTAATGTATGAAATTAGATTTTATTTTTGAGAGCTTGAGTTAGCCATGTCCTGTTTTTCCTTTAGGTGGACAAACTGGAGGAGGCTGAAAGCCAAAGGAAAACAGAAGAGGATGTGACAGAGCCTCAGCCCATAGTGTTTGGTAGGTATACAGATGGTACATAACTCAGAACAGCATAGTTATGGATGCTCAATATCCTAGAAATGCCTCTAGTATGAAACCAGCAGGTTGTGGGCTGTTGATTGGTCTTTAGCCACGTTTGCCTTCAGCTTGTCGGTCCAGTGAACTTTGGATGCAAATGTTGCTGCTCAATTACTGATTGATGCAAATGGTATTATAGATTACTGAAAACATAATTTGCTCCCCGGTTATTTTCATAGGAGCTGTGGTAAGACTTGGAGATGGTTTAGTGTAAAATTTTTACAAAGTGACAATTTATCGATTATTAAATTGTCGTAACTATTACCAGTTATGCAGAATGATAGGAAGTTCACATAGATGAGTTTCCATTTTCCTTGTGCAGTTGTGTGTACCTGGTATTGTGACAGAAGTTTATTCCAGTTTGTCTGGCAGTGCGAAACAGGCGCATGCATTCATTAGTTTTAATAAATGCAGAGCAGCTTTGTTGTAGCATTAGCGTCATTTCAGCTGCCGTTCTTGGAACACTGCCGACAAACTGGAAAGAGCGGTTTTGCCTGAATACTTTCCTTGATTCTCTGTTCAAATATAACATAGTAATGAGTACTTTACATTGTTTGAATAACTGCAGATGACTGACACAGAGGCTGCTGTAGAAGTTATGGTTTACATGTTGCCTTTAGTTCTAAGTGAGTTGTGAATAAATTTAATCTGAGTAGTGTGTGTGTGTATAATTAGGACAGCAGTTGATGTTGACCGCTGCTGCCTCTCCAGTCGCACCGCAGCCATCTTATCCAGGCTACGGCTACACGACCACTCCCGGTTACCCGGCTCAACCTGCTTACGGCTTCAGTATGTAGTCGTGTGAGCTGCCATTTAGGCCCCTCCACCTCCACCTGCAGACACACACATGCACACCTTTGACCTGAACCACACTGACCTGGCTGCTGTGGGCCTCAGCAGGCCAACTGACAGAAGGAGACCCCTCAAACTGCAGTGGGCCATCACTCTTGCAGAGCCCTGCCCACGTTCACACAAACTGCTCGTCACCAGAGAAGGAATCCTCAGTGCCCCTCCCTTTCCAGTTTGACAGACATGCATCACTGAACTTTACAGCATGAAGTCACGCCTCAGAGGAAGTGATGATGAAGACGTCGGTGCCGACAGACCACTGGGCTGATCTGTTGCTGTTTGGTACATATGGCTTTCGCCACAGAGCAGCTTCTTTGTTTTACTCAAACATTCAGCACTGATGAAGAGAGACGACGTAACTGAGTCGCTGCTTTCACTGCACGTACCTTACGTACGTGCAGGTGGCAAAAAGGGCCTTTTTTGTGTGTGTTTTTTTTGCCATGTGTTTTTTTTGCCATGTTAATTTTCACAACTGTCTTTTAAAAATGGAACATTACTAGAAAGATGGTTACTGTGCAATAGTTTTGTTAACAACACTTCCGGTTTTAACATGTGATGCTGTTTACTGTCTAAGAAAATTTGTTTGACACTATGGTACTGATTATATGTGTGAGGGATATGCCATCAAATGCATTTTTTTTTCACTTTGGCGTTTCTTTTATTTGCAGTTACAATTATTATTATTGTTGTTGTTGTTGTTTTCCTTCTTTCCTTATTCAGAGCAAGAGTTGGTGTCTGTCAGGATTTTGGCATCTCTAATACTGGACCCAGCACGTCTTTTGATAATTGTGATGACTAGAATGGAGGGAAATTAAAAAAAAAAAAAAAAAAAGTTATGTTCTGTAGTCTGCATGTGCTGCCATACAAAAATACCACAACCAGGAGCACAATTTACATGTTACACTCAATTTTATCAAGTATTACTAATGTTGTCAAAACCTGACGTTACTCTCTCACCCGACTAACAAACAGCAAACTGACTGAGGTAGAATCCATCGCCTCCTGGTGTCAGTGGTTCACAAAAGATCATTATTGTACTGAAAATGTGTAATTTAAGATGTATTGAAATAACTAATCAAAGAAATACAATATTATAAAATACCATATGTACTGTCTCTGTAGTGTGTTGTAGTCAAAAGCATAATGATTTTTCTAAGAAAAAAAAAATATTTAAAAAGGTTAATAAATGCAAACTGAGGAAAAAGCTGTTTAATGTGGTGAATTTGGTTTAATTTTCTTAAGTAGCTGGTGAGTAAAAAAGAGTGTCTTAAAATGGGTCTTGGTTTTAATTTTTATTAATTTATTTGGAATGCCTCTATAACCATCCTGCCCCCACCACAGTGTCAAGTTAGATTTTTTTTTTTCCTTCACATTAAGTGAAATTTTTTTTTCTAAGTTATGCCAACAAAATGGCACACTTGTCACTGTAGCTTCCATTAATTTGTGTGAAATTATGTTAATATCTCAAGGGATCACTTTCCAAAAGCCTTTTAAAACTATGATGACCTTAGTGTGTTTAAAATCTTTTTGTGCAAGCTAATACAGGTCATCAGGTGTCTCAAAAAGATTCTAACGGGGTCATATTGCTAAAAAATTTTCATTTCTTTTATGTTTAAATACAACTTGGGTTTCATTTTAGAAGTTCCAGGCTAATTTTCTCT
The DNA here is from genome assembly GCF_902500255.1 of Thalassophryne amazonica. Lineage (NCBI taxonomy): Eukaryota > Metazoa > Chordata > Actinopteri > Batrachoidiformes > Batrachoididae > Thalassophryne > Thalassophryne amazonica. Next base: position 83,355,887 of record NC_047107.1, read on the forward strand.
CCATTTAGGTGTTCCGATTAGAAATTTTACACCTGAGACGCTTTTTGAGACACGTCCACATGGACAGATTACACCAACAAACTTTCTGTGAGAAAGTAGGGACGTCCTCTCAGAAGGGGGAGAGGGCACAATGTCATTGTCATTCAAAGCAACATGCACAGAAATGTCATTTCTGAGGATGAGATTTAAAGGATAAATTCACTTTTTTACAAACCCAGTCAGAATAGTCGTATTACCAGTCTAACCTTTGAGTGTTGTCATCAACATTAACCATTGTGTGTAAGGTTTTTTTTTCTTAAATTTAGGGTGTTAATCGTTGAATGGCGCAGACATACGTGTAAATACAGAACACAATGCTAAAGTACCCTCGGCCGTATGAGCATGTAATCGCCAAGAGTGTGTAGAAAGAATGTGACCTTTTGACCTCTTAAAATAGGTCAAGGTTACCCATCTTTTAATTTGTCTAAGGTCTGTGTCCCAAGAATGCTCCCTGTGATTTTGAAGAACCCGGCAATAATAGAACTGGAGTTAGGCCGAGCACAGACAGACGGGCACAAAGTCTTTGTAACACCCGATGGTTATATTTTGGTCTTGGGTAAAAATCCACTTTTCTCACAAAACAGCAATGAGGAGATGGTAAAACCCATTTTGTTTTTCTTTAGTATTTTTTAAATTGCCCATGTTGGTTGTACAAAACATAAGATAAAAATTGTCCAGCCTGAAATTCCTTCAGTTTATACCAAGTCTGTGCCGACTAGGTGACTATAGACAGCAATGCTGTAAATTTGGTGTAATCTGGACAGGCGCGTGCAGCTGGTTGTGTGTGTGCATGCATTCACAATTCCATGTCGTCAGTGTGAGCAGTGACAGGTCCTGCAGCATAAATTTTTCCCCATTTTTGTTTTGTTGTAGTTTGAGCCAGTCATCTGTCAACAGCAGTAAATCCAACCAGTCTGCAACCAGTCTGCTTCTTTACCCTTGTAACACAGTCTTTGAGGGTCAGACTTCCTCAAAAAGCTGAGGTGCTGGATAATTAACAGTCATGATATTTGTTGTGTGCTGTTGTGATTGTTCGCTCTGGTCTGGCTGTTTAAAGGCCCGTTCTTTTCGCTTGTGCAAACTGGTGACCCACAAGCTTGGACGCGGTGAATAGGACGGGTCTAGCAGTATGCCTCGGTGTCGCTGAATCTGCAATGCTAGAATTGCTTTGGAATCTGGATGGTAACCACCCAAGCAGTCAACTAGTCTCTCCACACTTATCAAAAGTAAGTATGCAGCAGCCAGGTGTAACGTAGATGTGTCCTTTGTCTTTTCCAGCTGCTGGGGTCCTCAGCCCTGAGGTGCCTGTGCTGGATCGTGCACAGAGAAACAAACCAGCTGCCAAAAATGTCGTACCTGAAGTTCCCTCACGATGCAATACTTAGCTGAATTTCCCAGTAGGGAAAACTGAACTTTGATTTTTAGCTGGCAACTGCAATGGTTAATCTCTTATTAATCAACTGCTAAATTAATTTACAACTTTTTGATAATCATTTCATTGTTTTGTCACTTTTTTATGCAAATACTCTGATTTCAGCTTCTTTAATGTGATTACTTTTTGGTTTATTTTACTAGTTTCTATGTGGAAGTAAACTATTTGGGTTGTGGACTAAGACATTTGCAGGTATGATTTTAGGCTCTGGAAAACATTCATCATTTTTCAGTCTTCTGACAGTTTACTGACCTAATAAGTCAATTGTCAAAATAACTGATTTGTAATAATATGAGTTTACACTACCAGTGTGTCCAACCTGCAGCTTCTGATTGGTGGTTTCCCGAGAGGACTTGATTCAACTTTGAATCGAGCCCTCAGGTTCTGCTAGTTATAACTGGTTAGTGTTCTTCAAGTCAGCCCAGTCTCACACTTTTTCATGCTCTAGTCAAGAAAATGTTTTTTCTTATTTTACATTTCTTACCCTATAACTCTACCCCCCCCCCCCCCCACACACACACAGGTTACCCCGCATTTCGTGCTCTCGTCACGAAAATGGTATCACCAACCATAGATTAATTTATTTTTCGTCTTGCCATCACGAAATGGCGTGAGATTGGGTTGGTATTGTCATGACGATGGAGCCCCGCCCTCGTTCCTGTGTCACCCATAGGTTGCTGGTATAAAAAGGAAAAAAATGGCCAAGTTCCACGCGGCAGAATTTGGAGAAACAAACCTCCTTCCTGGTTGCTCCGTTGCGCATTACAGCGCAATGACACTGTGCTTTCATGGTTCCAGAGAACAAGTAGTGTAGATTAAACAGTAGTAGATTAAACTTCCTTGAACAGCTGGAGTATCCGCCCACTGTCAACAGAAGGATCCGTTCGCGTCTCCGGACGCGCATCCAGGAGCGCGGCAGACTGTCCACGATGTGCCGCTGCGCGCTCCGGTCTGTCTGAACTTCTCATTTTAAGGCCAGAAGCAAAAGTCACAACATATTAGGAAGGATTTTTTTGTGTGTATTTTGCTGTAAACATGGAGAGACGAGGCGCGTTCGTGACTCCTTTTCCCAGACCGCGGTGTCTGGCGGCAGCGGCGCCGGCGGAGAAAGCGAAATTAACCCACCCGGGGAAGGCGATCCTGGCAGGTCAGTTCATCATTTCTTCCACTATCTGACAGTTTTACAAAATGTGTGTGGATGTGAGACACCGAGCAGAGCTGAATAAAGCAGTGTTGGTGTTACATACTTTACGTTTGGTTCCTGTTACGCACGGGCTGTGCAGGAAACATGAAAAAGACATTAACCCCCCCCCCCCCCCCCAAAAAAACGCAGAATAACCTCCCAAAGAATCCATGTAATCTAGGATTAGAGATCAGACCACTAAAGTATTGCCACGCAGGACTCCACAGTGGTACTACTATATTTTAAGAGCATATTTAATCATATGTTCAAAAGTAATGCAAAAAAAAACAACTTAATTTTGCATAATTAAAATATAAAAATAACAAACTAAACAAAATAAAAAAGCTTTCATGAACTGAACTAACAATTGGATCTAAAACAGACAGTTTTTAAAGACGTCAGAAATCATTTCCAAGTTACTGAATGTTTTGTATTTCATTTTCATCAATCATAAAGAAATACAAACTGCGTGGTACTCAATTGTAATTCTGCCTTGAGATGGCAGCTCTCAAAAACTGATTGTGTCAGAAGGAGACTAGTGTGAGGGAAGCCTTCATGCTGAAGTGACAAATAAAAGGCCTTTTAAAAAAAGTAACTACAATTTCCCAGGAGGAACATGTTTTCCTGTATGGGAAACCCTTCATCTTCTATTCAATTGTTATTGCCAAGCTGTTGTGGATCTTGGATCCTGATCACGGAAATTTAATTCTGATCTGATCTCTAATTAAAATTGGGAAAATTGAGATTCCGAAATCCACCGCTCGATCCAGATCCATACCAAATGATTCTTCCCTGGTTCTTGGCTTCACTGAATTGATTTATTAGTTTTTGAGTAATCATGCAGTCAAACACACATGGGTGGAAACATAACTTCCTTGCTGGAGATAATATGGAAAACATTGGGTGACTGGTTTAAATTCCAGTGGTTAAAAATGTAATCAGCTTTTCCTTGACCTATGTCTGCTTCCTTCGGCTGCTCCCGTTAGGGGTCACCATAGCAGATCAATCGTTTCCATCTCATCCCGCCTTCTGTATCTTCCTCTGTCACACCAACCACCTGCATGTCCTCCCTCAGCACATCCATAAACCTCCTCTTTGGCCTCCCTCTTCTCCTCCTGCCTGGTGAGTCCATCCTCAGCATCCTTCTCCCTGTATACCCTGGGTCCCTCCTATGCACATGTCCAAACCATCTCAATCTCTTCTCTGTGACTTTGTCTCCAGATTGTCCCACCTGAGCTGTCCCCCTGATATGTCCATTCTCATCACTCCCAACGAGAATCACAACATCTTCCTGTCTTTTTTATAGTGCCACGTCTCTAAGCCGTACAACATAGCTGGTCTCACTACTGCCTTGTACACTTTCCCCTTCCCTCTTGCAGATATTCTTCGGTCATAAATCACACCTGCCACCTTTCTCCACCCACTCCACTCTGCCTGCACTCTCTTCTTCACCTTTCCACCACACTCTCCATTACTTTGGACAAGTATTTAAACTCATCTACTAGTGTCTAACTCTCCATAAATCTCAATGAAATCTGTTTAAGTTAAAACAAATCCTGCTAACAAACAAAGGGACTGACAGACAAACATGAAAATGGATCTCTTTGGAGGAGGTAGTTATTTTTTACATTTTGCTTTCTGGGGGAGTCTTGTGGTTTAGTTTTTTGTGGGAAATTAACTCCCATGTAGAACCATAGCATCATACATTTTTATTGTTAAGCCTTTTTGTTTGTGTGGTTGTGAGGTTCTACATAGTTGTGCTGTGGTTTTTGTAAATTTGCGGTTTATTTCCCAATAACTCTATGCAGGGTTTTCGTACGTGACAAAAATGTGCACGTGTGTGACCTACACCTTCCATAAAGATGTGTCAGTGATATGTGGGGGGGGGATACTGAAGAGGAAAAAAAATGAATGTCAGAGATCCTTTAAATGCCTCCACAGGCCCCCTGACCAGGTCAACCCTCTGTCACCAGAGTGGATGTATAGACTTTAGAGCTCAGTGTAGAAGTGAATTCTTTCCTGTCAGTCAGACCTGTCGTGCGCTGGCAATTTTATCATTCTAATCTAAAGATCACCTCCAGTGCACTTATGTTATTAAGTGCCTGCAGCACTCAGACTCTGCAGTCATTACAGGTCTTATACTTGTGGCTGAATCCGCCAAGCAAGCAAATGCATAACTTTTTTTTATTGTCGTGTCATTTTACTCCATTCTAAGGGCTGAACTACCTAAGATTTAATATCTTGAGATGTTGTTCCTTTCCAGGACAATACTCAAACTTCTGATACCTGATTGGTACCAGGACTTTTCAAAAGTCAGATTAAAATAAATATATTTCACTGAAGGGCTTATTTTTACATTTTCTATGTGAAAATAAGCTGTAACTCCAGCAGCCACTGGGCAAGAGGCAGGACACATGCTGGACAGGCCCCCAGTCTATCACAGGGCCGACATCTGTAAACAAACACATTCGTACCTGCAGTCAGTTTAAAGTCTCCAATTCACAAAACCTACATGACTTTGGAAGTGGGAGGAAGTCGGAGCACGCAGAGGGAATCCATGTGAACATGGGGAGAACAAGCAAACTCCACACAGAAAGGACCGGGTCAAAAGTGGACTTGGAACCTTCTCACTGTGATGCACCAGTGCTAAACAATAAAGTCCCCGTGCTGCCCTGCAACTACAGGTACGGAGGGAGAGAGAAAAACATATAATAATCAAGATAGTAAAGATGACAGAGAGACCGAAAGGCCAGATGGACATAATAGGCTTGTCCATGTAGTATTATCCTGCACAATGGCGACACAGCATAAGCAGGGTATTGTTTTCACTGGGGTGTGTGTGTGCGCCTGTGGACAAAATAACTCAAAAACAGCTTGATGGATTTCCTTCAAACTTCGTGGGAATATTACTTTGATAGATGATAGACAGGTCATATGGCTTACTGTAACAATAATAAGGTAGATTATGTTAATAATGGTGTTCCACGAGGGTCTATTTTAGGACCTATGCTATTTTTAATATATGTTAATGATATAAACAATTACCTAGATTGTGCATCATGTAATATGTATGCGGATGATGTGCTCATTTATTGTTCAGGTCCTAATATGGAAGATGTTAACAAATTACAGAAGTCCTTAGATAGTATTAAGAAATGGTATGACAGAAATGTGTTAGTTGTGAACCCCTCAAAGTGCAATAGTATGTTTGTTACTACACGACAAAAAGAGACTTTTATGAAAAATATGTTTAAAGTAGACCTGCATTGAAATAAATGTGGTCAGATCTCAGAAAGAAATAGCTGATATGTATTTATAAGACCCTTATGAATGCAGTAAAGTAAATCTGCAAGCCCAGATTTGTAATTCAGCAGAGAAATCTTCATTTAAAAATGACAAATTTGCAGCTAAAATTTGGCCCTCAGCAAAAACTGTTTGTACATCCGGGTCATTGCAGTGACGTCCGGCAGAAGACGGAGCGCTCCCGCCTTCAGTCCGATCCCGCATTGAAATTGATTTTATCTGTTAGTAATGTTACTGTTATACACATCCTGGTTTCAGCATCCAAAAGTAAGCTGCAATGAAGGTGAGATACAGCTCTGCATGCTCAGATCAGCGGGCGACGTTCTTCCCCGACGCCTCGCTCTCTGCCTCTGCTGCGCTTACTGAGTCTGCATGCTTGGTAAATGCCGAAGCGGGCCACTCACATCACCCCCGTGTCTGCTGTGCAGCCGGCACCACGTCCCTGTCTACTGAATGGAGGTGCAGCCAACGTGGCACAAGTCCAGAGAATACGCTCGCTGTTTTGATGCGGAGCGGCCAGTGACACCTGTAGCTGCAAGGACAGACTTTCCGCAGCGCCGCACGTCTCGGTAATCGGAGCCACAGAGCTCCGTGGCCGCTGAGAGAGGTTTATATCTTTTTAATGACTTGGATTCTTTGCGGGTCCCACCTCCGTACCCCGCGGCGGTAACACCGGAGGCGAAAGACAGTAGATTTTCAATGCGACACCACTCAGTCAAACGGGCGTATGAAAAAGTCCCCCAAAATAATTTTCAAGCACAAATAAAAGAAATGTGTACTCACCAAACGTGCTGCAAGACAATATGAAGTTTTAAAAAAAGTAGATCCTTCCGTATAAGACAAGAAAAAGGTGCAGATGCAAACTGACATAAATCCACAAATTACAGTTGGTGCGCGCAATGCATGCTGGGAGAGGGTCTTTTCCCTGACGTCTTGGCAGCGTCCCGGATGTGAGCTAAATTTTAGCTGTAAATTTGTCATTTTTAAATGAAGATTTCTCCATTGAATGACAGATCTGGGCTTGCAGACTTACTTTACTACATTCAGAAGGATCTTATGTGTAAATATAAGTCATATTTTGGTCCAAAGATCTGACTGCATTTATTTCAGTGCAGGTCTACTTTAATGATTATCCTTGTATTGATGTATCTTTAGATGGTGATCACATAGTTTGTGTTGAGCATTGTAAATACTTGGGTGTATAGATTGATAAGCATATGAATTGGAGTAAACACATAGAAGACCTTTACAAACAACTCAATAGTATGGTATGAACATTTTGTCGACTTAGAAAATTTCTTCCTTTTGATTCATTAATTCAGTTATATAAGAGTATATTGCAACCAAAAATAGACTATGCCATTACCTTATGGGGTTTCATTTCTGACCAAAATATTGCTAAGGTACAAAGAATGCAGAATAGGGCTATACGAGCTATTATGAACAATTATGATTGTGTAAACTGTAGCGGTATTGATCTGGTAAAGAAATTGAAATTGTTAAATGCTACACAAAGAAGAGATTATTTTATGTCATTGTTGATGTCCAAGAGTATTCATGGACTTGGTCCCCAGCATGTTTGTAATGAAATATTAACAGCAATTGAAGTCAATAACAGAATTTCAAGAAATGTAAGCCCAAATGATCTTTTTGTGCCCACAGTAACTAAAGAGGTCACTAAAAACACAGTTTCTTTCTATCGGCCTATTATTTGGAATTCTATGTTTGAGAGGTTAAAGGAGTGCACAGACAATGAGTCATTTAAGTATCATGCCAAACTACATTTTCTTGTTAATGTTGTATTACATGCAGTTTTATTTTATCTGTTTTATTTGCTGTTGCTGTTTTTACCCATACAGGGCCACATTGTAAAACAGGTGTTACCTCAGTTGTTACCCTGTATGAATATATTTTAAATAAATAAAATAAAATAAAAAATCTGGAGATGATTACATTTTAGAGTATTTTGGTCAATGTTGGGAATATATATCAACAACCAGTAAGTCTAGGTAGATAATTTAAAGCATAGAGTGAGGAAAATAAGTATTTGAACACCCTATGATTTGCAAGTTCTCCCACTTAGAAATCATGGAGGGGTCTGACATTTTCATCTTAGGTGCATGTCCACTGTGAGCGACATAATCTTAAAAAAAAAAAAAAAAAAAAAATCCGGAAATCACAATGTATGATTTTTTTTTTTTTTTTTTTAATATAATTTATTTGTATGTTACTGCTGCAAATAAGTATTTGAACACCTGTGAAAATCAGTGTTAATATTTGGTACAGTAGCCTTTGTTTGCAATTACAGAGGTCAAACGTTTCCTGTAGTTTTTCACCAGGTTTTCACACACTGCAGCAGGGATTTTGGTCCACTCCTCCATACAGATCTTCTCCACATCTTTCAGGTTTGGAGTTTCAGCTCCCTCCAAAGATTTTCTATTGAGTTCAGGTCTGGAGACTGGCCAGGCCACTCCAGGACCTTGAAATGCTTCTTACAGAGCCCCTCCTTAGTTGCCCTGCCTGTGTGTTTGGGGTCATTACTGGAAGACCCAGCCATGACCCATCTTCAATGCTCTTACTGAGGGAAGGAGGTTGTTTGCCAAAATCTCGCAATACATGACCCCATCCATCCTTCCTTCAATACGGTGTAGTCGTCCTGTCCCCTTTGCACAAGAGCACCCCCAGAGTATGATGTTTCCACCCCCATGCTTCACGGTTTGGATGGTTTTCTTGGGGTTATTCTCATCCTCTAAACATGGTAAGTGGAGTTGAGTCCAAAAAGCTCTATTTTGGTCTCATCTGACCACATGACCGTCTCCCATGCCTCCTCTGGATCATCCAGATGGTCACTGGTGAACTTCAAACGGGCCTGGACATGTGCTGGCTTGAGCAGGGGGACCTTGCTGCCCTGCAGGATTTTAAACCATGACAGCATCATGTGTTACTAATGTAATCTTTGTGACTGTGATCCCAGCTCTCTTCAGGTCATTGACCAGGTCCTCCTGTGTAGTTCTGAGCTTTCTCAGAATCATCCTTACCCCACAAAGTGAGATCTTGCATGGAATCCCAGACCGAGGGAGATTGACAGTCATCTTGTGTTATTTCTAATAAATAATCATAACAGTTGTTGTCTTGTACCAAGCTGCTTGCCTGTTGTCCTGTAGTCCATCCCAGCCTTGTACAGGTCTACAGTTTTGTCCCTGGTGTCCTTCGACAGCTCTTTGGTCTTGGCTATGGTGGACAGGTTGGAGTGTGATTGATTGAGTGTGTGAACAGGTGTCTTTTATACAGATAACGAGTTCAAACAGGTTCAATTAATACAGCTAAAGAGTGCAGAATAAGAGGGCTTCTAAAAGCAGTAAAGCAGTAACATACAAATAAATTATTAAAAAATCCTACATTTTCATACAGATTTTTTTTTAGATTATGTCTCTCACAGTGGACATGCACCTAAGATGAAAATTTCAGACCCCTCCATGATTTCTAAGTGGGATAACTTGCAAAATCGTAGGGTGTTCAAATACTTATTTTCCTCACTGTATATTTATTAGCAAAATATTTGTGATTGATTGTTGAATGCCTTCATAATGAAGAAACACATTAAAGTTATTCATAGTCAAAAACACTGCAACAGACACACTGAAGGGATACGGTGCACACCACATGTCACAGAATGTTTTATTTTTTATCTGTTTTATTCTTTTATTTGTTTTATGTATTTGAATTTTTTTAAATTCATTTTTAATTATTTATTTAAATTGTATGTTGAATTGTTTTATGTAAGGCGCCTTGACACGGCTTTTGCTGTGATTTGGCGCATTATAAGCTAATTAAATGAAATGAAATTAATGTGGTTTGCAGCATCCCCAAGAATCCTGTCCTGTGTGACCTTTGCTGCTTGTCTCTCCTTGTCTTTGATTCCCTGTTTCCTGTTCGTCTTTCACTGTTTCCTGCAAAATATATATATTCATATAAAGGTGCATTTATATCATGGTGTGTAGAGCAAGCCAGGTATGCATTAACTCCCTGATGCCTATTTTAAAAGATTGACTTGCAGCTTGTGAGTCTATTGGTTTCTGTACCCACTGATTGACAATTTTTTCTTTCCCCAACAATTTCCCATCCATAATTGATTGATTGTCTACTTAGTTGACCACAGCTTGCTTGTTTTGTGTCTCTGACTTTTTCAAGCCTCTCCATTCTGTCTGGTGTTTTGTTTGATGAGGCTGCAGCAACTCCAGCTGATAAAGAGGCTTTCAGAGGTGTTGGTTTAATCAGACGGCACGCTGACATTTGGCAGCCGCTCTGTTGATTTCAGCATTGTGCTGTGGCGGCAGTGACACGCTGAATATTTTATCATTGTAGTTGAATTCCTTTTGATGGAGGACAGAAAATAAAGGGTTCATGGAGTAAATGCTAAGTGAAGCCATCTGTTTGCATGCCTTATAGCGGGGATTTGAGTAAATGTTAGCAGCATTCTGACAGGCTGTTAAAAATATTTATTGATGTTAAGTGCAGTGAATGGAAAATAGTCCTCTTCTGATTTATGACATCTTGTCAGCTGCTGAGAAATGGAAACGTGGTCTCAGTGAGACCTTTCCTCTCCCCTGCCAGTCGTCCCTGGAAGCCTGATTGACTGGACTCGGCTCTGTGTTGCTCTCTGCTTCGATCACTGTGTTGTTCAGTTCGTCTTGAGCCTGTCTGTCCAGTTTTGCAACAGTAGCACAGTCAGATTCTCTTGGCCGACTCAGCCGACTACTACAACGCCTCCCGGCCTTAGTATTGATTTCTCACAACATGAGTGTGTGTGTATGTGTAATCAGACATAATATAGGGCCCTATCTTGACTATAATGTATGATCTTAAGCAAATAGTGGAAGAGCATTTGGAATGTGTCCTGCTTCATGTTACGACTTAATACGGCGCATCATCTAAACACAGAGTAAGATGCGGGGTACAAAAGGTTTGTATTATTCTATTAATTAATCATGGGTGTGTTTGAATTAAACCAGTCACATTAAGAGCTATGTGCGATTGACGTTGGCGCTTTTCTATTTAGATGACTGATTCAGGTGACAGATTTTCTGGCTCGTGTTGTGACATTGGCAAATGATCCGGTTCTTTTGTATAAACAAAGGGAATCCTATCGTACCAGCAAGGTTTCATTTTCAGAAAGGAAGCTTGTAGAAAGTGCCCAAGGCAGTTTCTGTTAAAAGCAGACAACAGACTGATTCCCATGCATTTTGACCTGCCGAGTTAAAAATGACTGTTGGCATGCTGAATCTTTACCCCTTCACCCCCTAATTTGCATAAAGCAAACTGGCCACCAATTACATCAAAATTTCCACAATTTTGGTTGTATATGTATTATAAAAGCAAACTAAACATCCTTTCTATGTATTTTGACCTGCTGAATTAAAATATTGTTGTTGGCAAGCTGTATCTTTAATAAAACAAAATGGCCACTCATTTCATGAAGCTTTTCAAAAGTCTGCTTGTGTTTGCATTAGAAGAGAAAATATAACTTCCCATTTGAAAGTACTGCAGGCACTTCTGAGTCTTGCAGCTGGACCAGTGGAGGGACCTGCAATGGGTTCCTTGGTGTCTTGAGACATTGACCTTTTCTCTAGTCCCCTAATATTTGTCTTGTTGTTGAACCAATTGTAACAGGATCTATGCCATTTTAGGGATGTCACATTAGAATTCAATATCTTCTCAATTGTGAGTTTGTTCTCCATGTCTTTGAGCTTGTGATGGACTCTTGCACTATCCTGCAGTGTAGCCCTTCCTTTGTCACTACCCTGAACAAGATCTTCTTTAGTGCAGTCCTGACAAATGATGCAACATCACCATCCACTGAAGAATCTCATTTTATGCTGCCTAAGACCTCCATTTTTCAATTCAAGACAAGAGATTGTTACCTAAATAAGTATTGAGAACAGTCAAAATGTTTTGATCACCACTGAAGTATGCAGCAAGAGAAAGTGCTAACAAGAGGAAGTCATTCCACAATTGAAGTGATGAACGCAACCAAACCTAAATGCTAGAGAACACAGAGATTCAATGATATTATCTTACTACCTAACACTTTCAAGATTATATGTGAATCAATCTCGTGACAAGGGACACTGGCAACCTAACACGGCAGACAAGAGACAACACAAATCTAATCTAATGCTACTAAGTATAATATATTATACTACAAAACCAGTACCATAAGATTGGAACTTGTCCACACAAACCAACACACTAGAACATGAACATGCACAAACTATTTCAGAGTCTCCTTAACATGAGGGTGAAAGGATGAACCCCACAAATATATCAGGGAATAATGCAGTTTGATTGACCATTTCTATGCTGTGGCTGCTGCTGCTGTTATTGAGTCACTGTGGCACCATTTGCTGGCCAGAGAGGCCTGCCATCTGGTTTTGAAGCTGTGTACATTATTTGTGTTGTACAGAGCCAATTATATAGGTTTTCACATAGTATTATCATTATATTGTTCAGCATTTGTAATGAAAAATACACAAGTCATTCACATGCCATCAAGGAATGAATATAACGATATTGTTATTTTTAAATCCACAGGAGATGTTTTTTAACTGGCCAGTATAAGTAAGATTGACAAATACATGCATGTAGGCCTGATTGTGCAGCAGAATCATGGGGAAAATTGGTTTTGTTATCAATTTCTTTTGTAGAACAAGCTTCTACAAAGTATGAAAACAGCAGGCAGCCATGTTGTTTCATGCATATTAGGAATGAAGGAGAGAAGATACAGCTTGCAAATAAAAAACTGAACTCAGCAGTTCAAATAACACAAAGATAAAAGTTTTCATTGCCTTTCTTGAGCAAAAACAAGCAAATGTTGGGAAAATGTGAAAGCCGTGTAGTCATTTTGTTTATGCGACTTAGGCAGTGAAAGAGTAGAAATACAGCATGCTAACAACAATATTTGAATTCTGCAGGTCAAAATACATAAGAATAGAACTTTTATTTCTGTTTCCAATGCAAATACAAGTAAACTTGTGGGAAATTTGATGAAATGGGCAGCCATTTTGTTTTATGCAAAATTGAAAGTGAAAGAGTAAAGATACAGCATACCAGCAGCAATTTTTGAACTCAGCAGGTCAAAATACACAAGAAACAGCCTGTTGTCTGCTTTTAACAAAAAATGCCTTGGGTAGTCTACTTACAGTGAACAAAATAAGTATTTGAACACCCTGCGATTTTGCAAGTTCCACTTATAAATCATGGAGGGATCTGAAATTTTCATCTTAGGTGCATGTCCACTGTGAGAGACATAATCTAAAAAATAAAAATCCGTAAATCACAATGTATGATTTTTTTAAAATTTATTTGTATGTTACTGCTGCGAATAAGTATTTGAACACCTACCAACCAGCAAGAATTCTGGCTCACACAGACCTGTTAATTTTTCTTTAATAAGCCCTCTTATTCTGCACTCTTTACCTGTATTAATTGCACCTGTTTGAACTGGTTACCTGTATAAAAGACACCTGTTCACACACTCACTCAATCACACTCCAACCTGTCCACCATAGCCAAGACCAAAGAGCTGTCTAAGGACACCAGGGACAAAACTGTAGACCTGCACAAGACTGGGATGGACTACAGGACAACAAGGCAAGCAGCTTGGTAGAAGACAACAACTGTTATGATTATTTATTAGAAAGTGGAAGAAACACAAGGTGACTGTCAATCTCCTTCGGACTGGGATTCCATGCAAGATCTCAGTTTGTGGCGTAAGGATGATTCTGAGAAAGCTCAGAACTACACAGGAGAACCTGGTCAATGACCTGAAGAGAGCTGGGACCACAGTCACAAAGATTACTTTAGTAACACATGATGCTGTCACGGTTTAAAATCCTGCAGGGCAGCAAGGTCCCCTTGCTCAAGCCAGCACATGTCCAGGCCCGTTTGAAGTTCACCAGTGACCATCTGGATGATCCAGAGGAGGCATGGGAGAAAGTCATGTGGTCAGATGAGACCAGAATAGAGCTTTTTGGAATCAACTCCACTTATCATGTTTAGAGGATGAGAACAACCCCAACAAAACCATCCCAACCGTGAAGCATGGGGGTGGAAACATCATACTCTGAGGGTGCTCTTCTGCCAAGGGGACAGGACAACTGCACTGTATTGAAGGGAGGATGGATGGGGTCATGTATTGCGAGATTTTGGCAAACAACCTCCTTCCCTCAGTAAGAGCATTGCAGATGGGTCATGACTAGGTCTTCCAGCATGACAATGACCCCAAACACACAGGCAGGGCAACTAAGGAGGGGCTCTATAAGAAACATTTCAAGGTCCTGGAGTGGCCTGGCCAGTCTCCAGACCTGAACTCAATAGAGAATCTTTGGAGGGAACCAAAACTCCAAACCTGAAAGATCTAGAGAAGATCTGTATAGAGGAGTGGAGCAGTGTGTGCAAACCTGGAGAAAAACTACACGAAACGTTTGACCTCTGTAATTGCAAACAAAGGCTACTGTACCAAATATTAACATTGATTTTCACAGGTGTTCAAATACTTATTTGCAGAAGTAACATACAAATACATTATTTAAAAAAAATCATGCATTGTGATTTCCGTATTTTTTTTTTGTTTTTTTTACATTATGTCTCTCACAGTGGACATGCACCTAAGATGAAAATTTCAGACCCCTCCATGATTTCTAAGTGGCAGAACTTGCAAAATTGCAGGGTGTTCAAATACTTATTTTCCTCACTGTATCTGAAAATAGAACCTACTGGCCCGGTCACACTGGCGTTTCGGAAGATTTGCGTATGGATTGTGCACAGAATTGGCTCATATTCGCTAAACATCCGCAATATCCGTGAAACATGCTTGTATGAGTCGGCCAACATCTGCACACGTCCGCAGGTATTCGCAGAGGCACATTTTTCCGTTGCCAGGATTTTTGAGCTGCACAAAACTTTGGTTGCGGATGAAAGCCACCTTACATACGCAATACATACTCAATGCATACTCTATGCATATACATAGTCTATGCGCTGTATATCCACTGTTATCCGCTGATATCCGCAACTGATGGGGTATTGCGGCTTGGTAGCGGACTGGGACAGTGTGTAAAACGGATATATAGCGTGCCTATCATGTCCACATCACAAACTAAAATAAGTTGTAGCGACTGCATACAGATTGGCCACAGATAAAGCGTTTGTATTACGTCTGCTTTGCATCGGATTTGCGGACAATTTGTGAATGCATAACAAACACGTCACGTAAACCCAAAGTACTATATGTGGCAGAAATCAACATACCTGCCAGTCATTGCCAGTCCAGATGTGGAAACGTACAGATGTAGTTATGGATCCCCAAAGACGTAGTGTGAT
Source organism: Thalassophryne amazonica (assembly GCF_902500255.1). Taxonomy (NCBI): domain Eukaryota; kingdom Metazoa; phylum Chordata; class Actinopteri; order Batrachoidiformes; family Batrachoididae; genus Thalassophryne; species Thalassophryne amazonica. Next base: position 83,371,225 of record NC_047107.1, read on the forward strand.
AGTTGCTGCCATCCAACAACATACTGTAATGCAGTGCAGATGCCGCGCATGCGCAATACAACCGCTGTTTCCGCATCACATGCTCAATGCATTCACAATACATTTATAATACATCCGTGATAATCGCAATGCGTCCAATCCGTTTCCTCAAAACATGTGTTATACATCCGTGATTGTTCGTCATATATTCACTATACATTATTAATATATCCGTAATGCATACTGAGGATTTGTCATTTCAGGCCAATTTTGCTGCAGACGACAACAAACGCCCGACATTTGTATACTCATTTCATGTGCAATTAATCCTCTCCCCAGTGGGGCCGGGCCCTAACTATGTACTGTGTGTACTGAAGGGCTTTTCAGACCCAGTCACTGTCGAGGCTAAATGTTTTGGAAAGACGTTTAAATGTGGTGCAAACAGGCTCTGTTCTGTATACAGTAGCTCCGCTCTCACTCAAACAGACTGACACAGGAACATCAGGCATGTTTGAGCGGGAGGATGATGACCTGTTATTTATTAATTTTTAATTAAAGAAAGCACTGGAATCATAAGATCCAGATCCCTTCAATGAGCTGGGAAATTGATATTCTCACAAAACGTCAAAGCACATAAGCTGATCATTTACGGGAGCATCCACCAAGTTTCCCTGAGGTGAAGCACTTGAGTGCTTCATCCCTGCAATGCCTCGTCCTCCTCCATCTTCATCCAATCTAACTCTCCCATATCCTACAGACAGCTTTACCGGTTTCTTTAGGATCTAATATCCCTACTATGGATGCCATCTTGATTTTAGTTTCCATGCAATCACTAAAGAACACCTTGTGTGATTCAAACCATTTTATAATAGTGAAGTGGGGGAAGTAAAGAAGAAGGGCTATTTCAAAAAATGTTATCCAATATGGCTGCCATGGGCACCATCCTGATTTTTTTTTTCCATGTAATCAGTGGTGGGCACAGATAACCAAAAAATTAACTTCGATAACAATCAGATAACTGAAAAGTTATCTTTGATAAAGCTAAAATGATAAACCACCCAAAAATGTATCAGAAGTTACAGATAATCCATAACCGATAAATTCCAGTATTGTCTCCGGTACACTTGCTAACAAGCTGATTTTGAGTTTTAACAACACGATCGCTTTTGGAAGCATCAAAAGTGACAGTAGACCCAAACAATGAGTCAGCACTTCTGTCTTTGAGCGTCCTGCCCCCTGCTGGATGCTCCAGTTTACTACATGGCTTCCAGCACAGAAGCAACAGAGAGGAACCACAAAGCTCAACTCTCTACTCAATCACGACGATGCCGTCAGGCCGAGGTCTTGGAAAATATAGTAGTGCTGAGTTATGGTTTGGTGTATAAATAAAATGAATACAGTGGTCCCTCGCTATATCACGGTTCACCTTTCGCGGTCTTGCTGTTTCGCGGATTTTTTTTTTTTAGTGCAATTTTGCATGCTTCTTCTTTTTTTTTAAACTGTCTGCTGTGCTTAGTTGCAGCCAAAATCTGGCAACAGGTCCAGAGACTACACTCGCTGTTTTGATGCAGAGCGCTCCAGCAGCGAAGAAAAAGCATGCGCATTGTGTTCTGCGTGTGTCTGTTTATAAGAATCTTCTCGCTCAGAAGAAAAAAAAGAGCGCCAATCCCATCACTCGGAAAAAGACACCTGCCCCGAGGTGGAAAAACACGCTGCGGAGCGGCGCCACGATGAAGGCGCGATCAGAGGAATACTGGTCAGTTGCTATTAATAATTTCTTATGTGTCCAACCTCGTAGGTTGATCGTTAAAATTAAATTTGTTAGTTCTAAAAGCCATCATAATTATTTATAAGAAAACATTCTGTTTTTATTTCTCAAACAAATGTTTGGGCCTGAAAACAGGTTTTGATCTTTGGTTTCATTCTATAATACTGGACTTTTTTTCTACTAAGGTTTGAACTTTGAGAGTGTTTACACAGGAGAGAAAAGTGAGAAAATGTATGTAGTGAGGGGTTTTACAGCCTTAAAACATCTATAATAATTGTAAAAAAATAACGCTGCTACTTCGCGGAATTCACCTATCGCGGGCTATTTTTAGAACGTAACTCCCGCAATAAACGAGGGACCACTGTACTGATAGAATAACTCCATTAATGTCAATTCTGTCATTTGTGCAAAGTTAAGATATATATCTTTTCATGTTGAATAATGCACTAATTCTGAAGTTTTGTAACAAACACAGACAGATGGCATTCTGGTTAAAATGTGCCTCTGCTAACACTGGGTGATTGAACATTGGTTGATTCATTCTATGTAAACCAACACGTTAATGTGAGGTGTGTCATGTGTTGGTGTTTACAGATAAATGTGCTTTTGTAAAATATGCCTGCCATCTACTAGCCAGTAGTGTTCATAGCAATATTCAAACTGAAGCTGGGCTGATATTTTCAATCACTGTGCTCGGTTCCAGCTCAAACTGTACCACAGAACCGTTTAGAGCACCCGATTTATGTTCTCACACACATTGTACGTTCAAAAACTACACATCGGACTCGTGTTTCCAGAAGCAAAACATAAGCAGAAGCTTTTTTTTCAAACTTAATTTACAAAAACTCTCGATGGGAGACATCAAAGTTTAAAAAATAACAAAAAAAAACAAAACATTACAAGACAGGTCTGCAGTCTTTGCACAAGCACAGTGCGAGAGGTTGGATGCTTGTAGCGCTTCAGCAGTGGGATACCCTCACGACGGCTGACCAGAACATCAAACAGGTTTGATTTTCATCTGACCATACGATCGCCGATCAGGAGGTGGTCGTGAGATGTTAAACCCAGCTCGTTACTCCATGTATACTAAACGATGCAGGATGCACAATTAACCTGAAACTCTGTGCGATCCAAAAAATTCTCGCACTAATGAAAAATCAGATGAAAAAGGGCCAAAACTCGCACTGGCACCAATAGATCATGGCAGTGTTCTATTTATTTTGACACCAGTTATATCAGACGGTTATCTAATTACAACTTGTCTTTTTTTTTTTTGAAAATGTAATGTTTTTTGTAAAAAAAAAAAAAAGGTAGAGACCTTGAAAGCTTGCCAAAACAAAATTCCAGATTATCCGTGTGTGCTACATTTAAGATGCGTGGAATTTAGTAAACGCAAACACAATAACAACGTCTATACACCCAGAGAATATATTCACGAGAGTTTTAGGCACTAGAGTTTAATGCTGTTGTCCGTGGAGCCTGATCAAATGCATTTCCCCTCTTGTGAACATACTGAGATTATCCATAATGCACCTGGACACAGCATGTCCACACTAAGACCTTAAAAATTAGTGCATTACTTTAAAACTACACTCAACAAAAATATAAACGCAACACTTTTGGTTTTGCTGCCATTTTGTATGAGATGAACTCAGATCTAAAACTTTTTCCACATACACAATATCACCATTTCCCTCAAATATTGTTCACAAACCAGTCTAAATCTGTGATAGTGAGCACTTCTCCTTTGCTGAGATAATCCATCCCACCTCACAGGTGTGCCATACCAAGATGCTGATTAGACACCATGATTAGTGCACAGGTGTGCCATATCAAGATGCTGATTAGACACCATGATTAGTGCACAGGTGTGCCTTAGACTGTCCACAATAAAAGGCCACTCTGAAAGGTGCAGTTTTGTTTTATTGGGGGGGATACCAGTCAGTATCTGGTGTGACCACCATTTGCCTCATGCAGTGCAACACATCTCCTTCGCATAGAGTTGATCAGGTTGTCAATTGTGGCCTGTGGAATGTTGGTCCACTCCTCTTCAATGGCTGTGCGAAGTTGCTAGATATTGGCAGGAACTGGTACACGCTGTCGTATATGCCGGTCCAGAGCATCCCAAACATGCTCAATGGGTGACATGTCCGGTGAGTATGCCGGCCATGCAAGAACTGGGACATTTTCAGCTTCCAAGAATTGTGTACAGATCCTTGCAACATGGGGCCGTGCATTATCCTGCTGCAACATGAGGTGATGTTCTTGGATGTATGGCACAACAATGGGCCTCAGGATCTCGTCACGGTATCTCTGTGCATTCAAAATGCCATCAATAAAATGCACCTGTGTTCTTCATCCATAACAGACGCCTGCCCATACCATAACCCCACCGCCACCATGGGCCACTCGATCCACAACATTGACATCAGAAAACTGCTCACCCACACGACGCCACACACGCTGTCTGCCATCTGCCCTGGACAGTGTGAACCGGGATTCATTCGTGAAGAGAACACCTCTCCAACGTGCCAAACGCCAGCGAATGTGAGCGTTTGCCCACTCAAGTCGGTTACGACGATGAACTGGAGTCAGGTCGAGACCCCGATGAGGACGACGAGCATGCAGATGAGCTTCCCTGAGACGGTTTCTGACAGTTTGTGCAGAAATTCTTTGGTTATGCAAACCGATTGTTTCAGCAGCTGTCCGAGTGGCTGGTCTCAGACGATCTTGGAGGTGAACATGCTGGATGTGGAGGTCCTGGGCTGGTGTGGTTACACATGGTCTGCGGTTGTGAGGCTGGTTGGATGTACTGCCAAATTCTCTGAAATGCCTTTGGAGACGGCTTATGGTAGAGAAATGAACATTCAATACACGAGCAACAGCTCTGGTTGACATTCCTGCTGTCAGCATGCCAATTGCACGCTCCCTCAAATCTTGCAACATCTGTGGCATTGTGCTGTGTGATAAAACTGCACCTTTCAGAGTGGCCTTTTATTGTGGGCAGTCTAAGGCACACCTGTGCACTAATCATGGTGTCTAATCAGCATCTTGATATGGCACACCTGTGAGGTGGGATGGATTATCTCAGCAAAGGAGAAGTGCTCACTATCACAGATTTAGACTGGTTTGTGAACAATATTTGAGGGAAATGGTGATATAGTGTATGTGGAAAAAGTTTTAGATCTTTGAGTTCATCTCATACAAAATGGGAGCAAAACCAAAAGTGTTGCGTTTATATTTTTGTTGAGTGTAAAACATATATCTGATATTTTCACTTTATAAAACTTTAGACTTCAGTTAATTTAAATAACTTGTCTGAAATAAGTTTGGTTAAAATTTGAACCATAAGTTAAAAATGTATTCCTCTGGATGACTTGGGTGATACTGCCCGTGTCTCAGTATGGGGTTGAAGAAATTAGTTTTTTTTGTGTGTGTGTGTGTGACCAGTTCTCGTTTGCTTGCAGAGGATAGAGCGGTTTCTTCTAGAAGCAGTTCAACTCTGTTTGCAGAGGGTAGAACTACACATCTGTTCACCTTTGTTTACCACGTTAACGGTCTAAAATCTATTGGACAAAAATTTAGCAGAAGATAATTAGTCCGATAATGGTTTTCAAAGTTATCTGAAAAGATAATCCGATAATGAAAACTTTATCTTCGATAATTATCGCTTATTGGATTATTGGAACTGTGCCCACCACTGCATGTAATAAATAAAGACTGCCTCATATGACTGAAACCAATTCTTGATGATCATCTGTTAATTATCCAGTATAGCCACTGCAAACACTATTTTCATTTTCATTTTCATTTCTGTCTGGAACACCTTGTCTGTTTGAAACCTTTTTTTTTTCAGTAAACCACATAACAATTGTAAAGTATCAATCTTTCAATATGCAAACAGACCATATGCCATTTTAAAAGCACCAGTTTCACTATAGACATCATTTCCAGATTTCATTATCACTGCTACCATACATCAACTTAAAATACTAGCAGAAGCATACGAGGTCTATTAGAAAAGTATCCGACCTTATTATTTTTTCAAAAACCATATGGATTTGAATCACGTGTGATTACATCAGACATGCTTGAACCCTCGTGGGCATGCGAGAGTTTTTTCACGCCTGTCGGTTACGTCATTCGCCTGTGGGCAGTCTTTGAGTGAGGAGTCGTCCACCCGCTCGTCGATTTTTTTCATTGTTTAGGAATGGCTCAGAGACTGTTGCTTTGTTTGATAAAAAATTTTTCAAAACTGTAAGGCACAACTGAGTGGACACCATTCAATAAATTCAGCTGGTTTTCGGTAAAAATTTTAACGGCTGATGAGAGATTTTGGTCTGGTAGTGTCGCTTTAAGGACGGTCCACGGCGCCTGACGGCGATCTGCGCTTCGAGGCGGCAGCGTCTCGCCGTTTCAAGTTGAAAACTTCCACATTTCAGGCTCTGTTGATGCAGTAAGTCGTCAGAGAACAGAGAACTTTCAGAAGAAGTCGGCATGAGGAGTTTATTCGGACATTCCATTGTTAACGGTCATTTTGTAATGAAAGAACGTGCGGGCAGAGTCGCATGTCGGGCTGGACCCGACCGCGGGGGGTCGCGGCAGGAAAAACACCTCCGTTGGAAATCTTAACGGACAAGTTGGAACATGCCCAAGCTGTTAAACAATTTCTCAGTTACTCACTTGTTGAAAGCCATTAAAAGCCGCCTGAATTCTACAAATGGTTTTCAACACGGAGGTGTTTTTCCTGTCGCGGCGCACACAGATTTGCCGAGTCGTCACGGAAACGACTCGGCGAATTTGCGCGTACGTCTTTCATTAAAAAAATGTCCTTAAACAGTGGAATGTCCGCATAAATTCCTCATGCCGGCCTCTTCTGAATCTTCTCTGTTCTCTCACGATGTCCTGGGTGAATTAAGCCTTAAATTAGGATGTTTTAAGCTCGAAACAGGCCGGCGACAGCGCCTGGAAGCGCTGCAGGACGTCCCGCTCCGTGGGAAGTCCTTACACCGACAGAAACACCCCATAATCTCTCATCAGCCGTTAAACTTTTCACAGAAAACCATCTTAATTTCTCGAATAGTGTCCACTCGGATATTCCTCACAGGTCCAGAAAAATTTTTGATAAAGCAACGCGCGCCGTCTCGAGCAGCGTGTGAAACAAAGGAATTCAGCCGAGAGGGCAGGACCACATCTCACTCAAGGCCTGCCCACAGGGAAATGACGTCACCGACACGCGTGAAAAAACTCACGCATGTGCACGAGGGTTCAAGCATGATTGGTGTAATCGCATGTCATTCAAATCCATATAGTTAAAAAAAAAAATAAAAGGGTCGGTTTATTATCTAAGAGACCTCGTATGCCACGCATTGCACTGCTCTTGTGCGCTCACTTTGTACTGCGGTTGACCACATCTCATTTTAAGACCAGTGTCCCTATTGACGCACCGATAACTGCAAGCGCACTTGTTACTTACAAAAGCTGCATGCTGGGTATGAAAATGAAAACTGCGCTGGAACCAAGCACTGACACTTGGAGCTGGGTGTAAGTTAGTGCCCAAAACCCATCAATCCTCATAAAATGCTCCTTGCACCTCACATGTGAAGGTACATCAATCCCACTCGTATCTCTCTGTGTGCGCCGACATGCTGATGCTACTTTAGAGCCATCTGTTATGGTTAGGAGGACGTTTATGTGGAGTGGGGTGAGAGACGGAGAGTCTCCTGTAGAAGTGGACAAAGTGAATGGAGTAGAGAGCTCATGTAAGAGCAGCAGTGGTTGGGGAGAAAGTTGTTTTCTTTCATTGGTTAGATTGAGTCTTCATCCAGTGGTGATGACTGCAGTTGTTGTAGGCAGGAGGAGTCTGATATGTGTGAGGACTACACACAGACTCTTCTACATACTATTCTTGCTTTCATTTATGAATGCAATTTAGAGGAGAGGAACGGACAGAAATACAAAGTGCCTTTTGTATCTTGATTCCCTGAGTGACTGTTTTTTGGCCCCCAGTGTTTTTTTTAATATGACATTTTCTGGTTTTGCTGTCTTTCATCTTCATCTCTCTCTCTCTCTCTGTCTGCAGCCTCAGGGCAGTTACTCTGGTTCTCTGAGTGGCTGTCTGCTCTCCGGCTCAGAGGGCTCGTCAAAGAGTGTGCTTTTCTTCCCTCCTTGTTTCCTCATGTCACGGTGCCCACCGCCATTCTGCTGCTCGCAGACACAAAGTACCAGGAAGCCAATAAATCACAGTTCATTGCTCACTTAGCTAATCTGGAAAAGCTTTCAGCTCGATTGTAGCTGTGGTTTAAAATGCATGCAAAGCTGTCTGTATGTTTGTTTGTTCGTTCAACCTGTTTGAGTTGGACTAACTTGTCAGATTTTACAGTGTGGTCAGGTGTGATGTAAGTCATAATAATTTTTTGATCCCAAAGCAAGAATTGGAGGATTGTTCAGCCTTAGTGAAAGTAGTTACTCTGAGTGCTCTCTCCAGTTTGTTTAAAGGTGTACAGCTTTTCAAATGCTTAAGACTTAAGTCATATTTTTTTTTCTTTGGCACCACAATAATATTATTCCTTAGCCTTTTAAATAAAAGACACCATGACAGAACAAGGTAGAGGATTCAAAGGATTCAAAAGAATTTTATTGTCATATGCACAAAGGAACATGTTCCCTGCACAATGAAATGTGTTTACTGCATTTAACCCATCCTAATTGCCAGTTAGGAGCAGAAGTCGCCTTTAGGTGCCCGGGGACCAGCTCCAGATGTATATCCTGCCTTAGGTCAACAGCAGGGCTGAGCAAACCATGACCGGCCTCATGACGACAGACGACACACACATAACACAACACACATAAGCTGGCCCGGTATATGAACACATATAAAAAGCACACACAAGGTAAAACTTGGGAAAGAAAAACCTTCATTGTTGCTGCATTGAATCATGCAGCAGCAATGCAGGAAAAAACCCCTCAGCACAATGATCACACACGACAACAGGACGAGAGACGACGACCGAGATTTGTAAGAGTACAATTATCAGACAGAACACCCGGAGGCCGCCTTTAGGCGTCATCAACGGCCTTGTTCGTCCATTCTGGAGGGAGGAGGGGCCCACCCCTGAACAGTCCACTGTCCACAGTCAACGTCAGTGCTGGAGAAGCTGAGGGCGGGGGAGACCAGGGGAGTGAGGCATGAGCGTTGTTCTTCTCCAGGAGGTTTTTATCACAGCGGCCTTGAAGTGCAGCTGTGTTTTGGGAAGCCGAATGAAAAACCAGATTAGCAGATGCCTGAAAGATTCCACAGTCTGAGACAGAGTGGCTTTCAATACATCTGAATTAGGAGAGGAGATGTGGTCATTACTGACAATCAATGCGGTTTTCCAGCACAGCCATTCTTCCAGAGATGGTATCCAACGCGCAGTTAACACCCGCAGACTGAGTTGACACTGCCCTTCCAATCGAATCAATCATGTGGGGCAGCCTGGACGGGCCAATTATTGCTGCTTCCACTTTCTTAATTTTCTGGTAAATTAAATCCAGCGCTATGCCCGCTCTACACAGCAGGAACCCGGTCACCACCATGCCAAATATATACACATCTTCGACGTCCTCCACAGACAGCATGTAAAGGCACATGACCTGCCATTTCCTCCAACTGTCCATCACATAACCCATCACATGTGTCTCGGCAGGACAGGTCGGGTCCTCCGCTCCCGAGTGTCTTGTAGAAAAAAATAGTGTCAATTGCGTTCAGAGACCACTTTAACATCCATTTTTGCTGTTTCCAGAAGAGCAAAGCTGGCAGCCTCACAAACAACATGCCACAGAAGCAGGAAAGATAAGGAGGGAAGGAGAAGAGAAAAATGCGACCGTCTCGGCCGAGAGCAAGGAGGCAAAAAAAAAAAAAAAAGAGAGGAAATGTGACCCGGCCTGGAGGAAGCCCAGGGCCCTCACCTGGAGCCAGGCCTGGATGTATGGCCCGAAAAGGCAACATGGACCTTCCATCTCCACCCTTTGGGCTCGCCACCCGCAGAGGAACTGCTGGTGCCGGGTGCGCTGTCCCATGGGTAGCAATAAAAGTTGAGGGCCTCGACAGACCAGACCCAGGCGGCAGGGGCTTGCTCTGGGGGTGTGGAACGTCACCTCGCTGTGTGGGAAGGAGCCGGAGCTTGTGCGGGAGGTGGAGCAATACCAGTTAGATCTGGTGGCCCTCACCTCCATGCACAGCCTCAGCACTGGAACCACCCTCCTTGATAGGGGTTGGACCTTATTCTTCTCTGGTGTTGCCCAGGGGGTGAGGCGCTGGGCGGGTGTGGGGATACTCACAAGTCCCCGGCTGAGCGCTGCAACATTGGAGTTTACTCCAGTAGACGACAGGGTCACCTCCCTACGTCTTCAGGTGGCAGGGGGGAAAACTCTGACTGTTGTTTGTGCTAGAAGGAGAGAGCATATCTCACCCATATTGGCCTCTCTTCATTGGCTTCCTGTTAATTCTAGAATAGAATTTAAAATTCTTCTTCTTACTTATAAGGTTTTGAATAATCAGGTCCCATCTTATCTTAGGGACCTCGTAGTACCATATCATCCCAATAGAGCGCTTCGCTCTCAGACTGCAGGCTTACTTGTAGTTCCTAGGGTTTGTAAGAGTAGAATGGGAGGCAGAGCCTTCAGCTTTCAGGCTCCTCTCCTGTGGAACCAGCTCCCAATTCAGATCAGGGAGACAGACACCCTCTCTACTTTTAAGATTAGGCTTAAAACTTTCCTTTTTGCTAAAGCTTATAGTTAGGGCTGGATCAGGTGACCCTGAACCATCCCTTAGTTATGCTGCTATAGACGTAGACTGCTGGGGGGTTCCCATGATGCACTGTTTCTTTCTCTTTTTGCTCTGTATGCACCACTCTGCATTTAGTCATTAGTGATCGATCTCTGCTCCCCTCCACAGCATGTCTTTATCCTGGTTCTCTCCCTCAGCCCCAACCAGTCCCAGCAGAAGACTGCCCCTCCCTGAGCCTGGTTCTGCTGGAGGTTTCTTCCTGTTAAAAGGGAGTTTTTCCTTCCCACTGTAGCCAAGTGCTTGCTCACAGGGGGTCGTTTTGACCGTTGGGGTTTTACATAATTATTGTATGGCCTTGCCTTACAATATAAAGTGCCTTGGGGCAACTGTTTGTTGTGATTTGGCGCTATATAAAAAAAATTGATTGAATTGATTGATATGCACCGAACAGCATTTTGGAGTATTCGGTCTTCTTGAAGTCCCTGAATGGAGTCCTGTATGGGGCTCCAGTGGGGGACTCCATTGTTCTGCTGGGGGACTTCAACACACACAGGGCAATGACAGAGACACCTGGAGAGGTGTGATTGGGAGGAACAGCCTCCATGATCTAAACCCGAATGGTTGTTTGTTATTGGACTTCTGTGTTAGTCACAGACTGTCCATAATGAACACCGTATTCAAACATAAGGCTGCTCATAAGTGTACATGGTACCAGAGCACCCTAGGCTGAAGATCGATGATCGATTTTGTGATCGTATCATCTGATTTGAGGCCGCATGTTCTGGACACTCGGGTAAAGAGAGGGGCAGAGCTGTCAACTGATCACCATCTGGTGGTGAGTTGGATCAGAGGATGGGGGAGGTCTTTGGACAGACCTGGTCAGGCCAAACGGATAGTGCGGGTGAACTGGGAACAGCTGGAGGAGCCCGCTGTCCGACAGATCTTCAACTCACACCTCCGGCAGTGCTTCTCCAGCATCCCTGTGGAGGTTGGGGGCATTGAACCAGAATGGGCAATGTTCAAAGCTTCCATTGCTGAAGCTGCAGCGGGGAGCTGTGACCTGAAGGTCTTAGGTGCCTCAAGGGGTAGCAACCCTCAAACACCTTGGTGGACACTGGTGTTCAGGGAAGCCGTCCAGCAGTTGCAAGGTACTGACAGGCCCTGCTTTGCCTCCCCTGCTGTGGGGGAGGCAAAGCAGTGGGTGTGGGAGGAGTTCGGAGCAACCATTGAGAAGACTTTGGGTCGGCACCAAGGTGGTTCTGGCAGACCGTGAGGCACCTCAGGAGGGGAAAACAGGGAGCCATCCAAGCTGTCAACAGTAAGGATGGGACTCTGTTGACCTCAACTGAGGATGTAATCCGGCACTGGAAGGAACACTTTGAGGAACTCCTGCATCAGACTGGAGTGCCCTCTATAGTAGAGCCAGAGCTGGAAGCTGATGGAGGATTTTCATCACTTTCCCTGGTGGAAGTCACAGAGGTACTCAAACAACTCTGCAGTTGCAAGGCCCCGGGGATTGATGAGATCCGTCCAGAAATGCTGAAGGCTCAGGGTGTGGAGTGATTGTCTTGGATGAGATGTCTCTTCAACATTGCATTGAGGTCTGGGACAGTGCCTAAGGAGTGGAAAACTGGGGTGGTGGTCCCCATATTTAAAAAGGGGAAGCAGAGAGTGTGGGCCAACTACAAGGGCATCACACTACTCAGCCTACCTGGTAAAGTCGACTCCAGGGTGCTGGAAAGGAGGGTTCAGCCGATAGTCAAACCTCTGATTGAAGAGGAACAATGCGGGTTCCGTCCTTGTTGTGGAACAACCGACCAGCTCTTTACTCTCACAAGGATCCCGGAGGGTGCCTGGGAGTATGCCCATCCAGTCTACATGTGTTTTGTGGACTTGGAGAAGGCGTATGATTGGGTACTCTGGGAGATACTTTGGGAAGTGCTGCGGGAATACAGAGTGAAGAGGTCCCTTCTCAGGGCCATCCAGTCTCTGTACTCGCAAAGCGAGAGCTGTGTTCGGATGCTTGACAGTAAATCAGACTTGTTTCCAATGGAGGTTGGCCTCCACCAGGGCTGCGCCTTGTCACCAATCCTGTTTATAATATTCATGGACAGGATATCGAGACAGTCAGGGGGGAGGAGGGTTTCCGGTTTGGTGGTCTCAGGGTCTCAACACTGCTTTTTGCAGATGATGTGGTCCTGTTGACATCATCGGTCGGTGACCTCCAACACTCACTGGATCAGTTCGCAGCCGAGTATGAAGCGGCTGGGATGAGGATCAGCACCTCTAAATCTGAGGCCATGGTTCTCAGCAGGAAACCGATGGATTGCCTACTCTGGGTAGGGAATACGGTCTTGCCCCAAGTGAAGGAGTTCAAGTACCTCGGGGTCTTGTTCAAGAGTGAGAGGACAATGGAGCATGAGATTGGCCAGAGAATCAGTGCAGCAGGGGCGGTATTGCATTCGCTCTACCGTACTCTTGTGACGAAAAGGGAGCTGAGCCAAAAGGCGAAGCTCTCGATCTACTGGTCAGTCTTTGTTCCCACTAGAGCCTGACCGATATATCGGCTGGCCGATTATTATCGGCCGATATAAGCCCTTTTCAAAGTACTCACTATCGGCCAAAATTTTGTCGATAGAACACCGATAATTTCTCATAAACAGAACAATTACTGAAATAATGTTTGTGTCGGCAATGTAAAATGTTGTCCATTTGTCCAGTAGATGGAGCTCTGACTCCATTCAACTGAGAGCTGCTTATACCCCTGCTTAAATGTGTTCATCACTGGCCCCCGTAGTTCGCCATCACACTGCACTGATCGGCTGACAAAAGCATACAAGTAAGTTTATAAGGATCTATATCCGTATCCTGAACCTATATCTAAGTTGCAACAACAAGAGGTACTAGATCAGATGTATTTCACAACTCTTTTTAAGGATACGTATTTGCTAATTTCACAAAGGTTTAATTCTTGATTGCATTTTTTGAACTTGAAAATTCTTCTCTGTTATAAAGTTAATAAATATGAGGACAAAGCTTCAGCTTTTAGCTCATACCTTTTTTGTTAAGGGTCCAAAAAAGAACATTTTATTCATTAAAAAAAAAAAATCGGCTGATGTATGCATTTTTTTCATCCAAATATCGTTATCGGCATCGGCCTCAAAAAATCCATATCGGTCGGGCTCTAGTTCCTACTTTCACTTATGGTCATGAAAGTTGGGTCATGACCGAAAGAACTAGATTGCGGGTACAAGCGGCCAAAATGGGCTTCCTCAGGAGGGTGGCTAGTGTCTCCCTTAGAGATAGGGTGAGAAGTTCAGTCATCCGTGGGGAGCTCGGAGTAGAGTTGCTGCTCCTTTGCTTTGAAAGGAGCCAGCTGAAATGGTTCAGACATCTGGTAAGGATGCCTTCTCGGCGCCTCCCTAGGGAGGTGTTCCAGGCACGTCCATCTGGGAGGAGACCCCAGGGAAGACCCAGGACTAGGTGGAGAGATTATATCTCCACATTGGCCTGGAAACGCCTCGGGATCTCCCAGTCAGAGGTGGTCAATGTGGCATGGGAAAGGGAAGTCTGGGATCCCCTGCTGGAACTGTTGCCCCCACGACCCGAACCCGGAGAAGCGGTTGAAGATGAGTGAGTGAGTGATGAGTGAGTTCCAAAATGCTTAGTTGAGTGTTGGTAGAAGGAAAGGTGATGCACCATAGTGGCAAACATACCACCGTCCCAGCTTTTTTGAAACGTGTTAGAGGCATCCATTTCAAAATGAGCAAATATTTGCACAAAAACAATAAAGTCTATCAGTTTGAACATTAAATATATTGTCTTTGTGGTGTATTCAATTGAATATAGGTTTAAGAGGAATTACAAATCATTGTATTCTGTTTTTATTTACATTTTACACAACGTCCCAACTTCATTGGAATTGGGGTTGTAGATGCATCTTCAGTCTGGACTTGAAAGTCCCTACAGAATCGGACTGTTTTATCTCCATAGGGAGATCATTCCACAAAACATGTGCACAATAAGAGAAAGCTCTATGGCCTACAGACTTTTTATTCATCCTTGGGACACAAAGTAGTCCTGCGCCCTGAGAACACAGAGCCCGGGCCGGTATGTAGGGTGTAATTAGGTCATCTACACAGGGAGATGCTAATCCATGAATAATTTTATAGGTTTGTAACAAAACCTTAAAGTCTGACCTCACAGGGACAGGAAGCCAATGAAGAGATGCAAAAATCGGGGTAATGTGGTCAAAATTTCTGCTTCTTGACAAAACTCTGACAGCAGCATTTTGAACCAGTTGGATACCCCTAATGCTGGACTGCGGTAAACCAGAAAATAGAACATTGCAGTTGTCCAGTCTAGAAGAGACTAATGTATTAATCATGGTTTCAGCATCAGCCATAGACAGGATGGGACGAATCGTCACTATGTTTCGCAGGTGGAAGAAAGCAATCCTCGTCATATCTGTAATATGACGGTCAAAGGACAGTGTTCGATCAAAAATCACCCCAAGGGCCCTCACTTTGTCAGTGTGATGTATTACACACAAGCCTAGGTTAAGCATTAGCTGGTCAAACTGATGTCGACGTCTCACTGGACCGAGGACCATCATCATTTCGGTCTTGTCTGAGTTTAACAATAAGAAATTGCTGGATATCCAGCTTTTTATTGATGTAAGGCAATCCTCTAAAGACTTTGTGTATGAGATTACCAGCAGAACTAATCTAAGAAATCTTGGGCTGTAAATGGAGAGCGACTTCCAGGTCGTTGTCCATGAATAAGTGTTGCCACCGTGTCGAACAGCAACTAGGGAGGGTAACATTAGGAATCTACAGCAGGCCACGGAGCAGGTGATTAAAGAATCTGCAAGACTTATGACAAATGTGGGTGTGGAATCCATTAGCTTAGCGGGGAAATTAGTGCAGAAAATCCACTATGGTGATAGTGCAGTTTATCTGCCAGGGAGGGAAATTCAACAAGTTGAGACTGTGGCCTGCTTCCGTAGACGTGTCCATAAAAATCATAGCGGGATATGCTTTGCAAACTTAATACCCATATTAATGCTATATTGGATGATGTTGAATCACTAGCCTATAGCAGTCTGCCTCTCGGTAGGAGGGGTCTGCTAAGGTTTAAATCTCCAGCTTTTGTGGCTTCTGTTTATTCTTCTCTACAAGAGTCAAGACAGAAGTCAGACTACCAGAGCAAGAATTTTAGCTGAGGAAGCTTCTGTGATTTGAAGCGAAACGTCCTCGCATCAAGCAACCCAGTCCAGTCAAAGATTCAAGCGTCTCTACTACTTGTGTATAGTTTAAACTCGGTGCTCAAAACTACACTCAACATGATTGCACCACCTGTGTTGAAACTGCGCTCCCCCAAATCACAGTCACCTTGGTTCAATGATTACCTGCATGACCTCAAGCATAAAGCAAGAGGTCTAGAACGGAAATGGTTCAATCATTCAAAATTAGATGTATTCCACCTTGCGTGGTTTGATGCTATCTTAGACTATAAGCATGCATTACTGGCTACAAAGCGGACCTACTACTCTGATTTTATCAACAAAAACTAGCATAACTCAAAGTTCTTGTTTGACACGGTGGCAACACTTATGCATGGACAACCACCTGTAGTTCGCTGTCCTTTTACAGCACAAGATTTCCTGGATTACTTTGAGAAGACAATAGATGACATTAGGTTGAACATATCCCAGCATGCCTTAACCCAACCACTACACCCTGCTATTGAGGTGGGTGCTACTACTGAGGTGTTACCCAGATTTACAGAATGTGATAGTATCTCTCTAGGCATGCTGACAAAACTCGTAATGTCAACAAAAAGCACAACCTGTTTATTTGATCCTATACCAACAAAACTGTTTAAGGACCTGTGGCCCACTCTTGGGCCGATTGTGCTGGAAATTATTAATCTTTCTTTAACTTCTGTATCTGTTCCTAAATGTTTCAAATCTGCAGTGATTAAACCATTACTTAAGAAACCTAATCTTAGTGTATTGAAAAACTATTGGCCGATATCAAATCTATCATTTTGCTCTAAAATTTGGGAAAAAGTGGTGTCACGGCAGCTTGTAGACGATCTTACTGAGAATAATCTCTTTGAGCCACTGCAGTCTGCTTTTAGAAAATATCATTCCACAGAGACGGCTCTCACTAAAGTGGTGAATGATCTTCTGCTTACAATGGATTCGGACACCACTACGGTTCTGTTGCTGTTAGATCTCAGTGCTGCATTTGATACAGTGGATCATCATATTCTACTTGATAGGCTGGAAAATCATTTTGGGATTACTGGGAGTGCCCTTGCATGTCTGACGTCATACTTGACCAGTCGTTCTCACTGTGTTTTATACAGTAACACTACCTCTAACCTTAGTGACATCACATTTGGGGTTGCACAGGGGTCTCTCTTAGGCCCCCTGCTTTTCTCCCTTTATATAGCACCCCTTGGGCACATATTGTGCTGTTTTGGGATTACCTTTCACTGCTATGCAGATGATACTCAGTTCCCGTTCACATTAAATCCTTGGAAGATTGCCTTGCAGCAGTGAGAAGTTGGATGTCTCGAAACGTCCTACTTTTAAACTCTGATAAGACTGAAATGATGGTTCTTGGTCCAGTGAGACATCGGCATCAATTTGACCAGTTAACACTCAGCCTAGGCTCGTGTGTCGTACATCACACTGACAAAGTGAGGAACCTTGGGGTAATTTTTGATCCTTCGTTGTCCTTTGGGCTCCATATTAGAAATATTACGAGGACTGCTTTCTTCCACCTGTGAAATATAACGAAGATTCGTCCCATCCTGTCTATGGCTGATGAGACCCTGATCCATGCGTTCATCTCTTCTAGATTGGACTACTGCAATGTTCTACTTTCTGGTTCAAAATGCCGCAGCCAGACTTTTGACACGAAGCAGAAAGTTCGACCACATTACACCCATTTTGGCATCTCTTCACTAGCTTCCTGTCCCAGTGAGATCAGATTTTAAGGTTCTGCTACTAACCTATAAAATTATTCATGGTCTGGCACCTCCCTACCTAGCTGGCCTAATTAAACCTTACGAACCGGCCAAGACTTTATGTTCTCAGGGTGCAGGACTACTTTGTGTCACTAGGGTGAATAAGAAGTCTGCGGGTCACAGAGCTTTCTCTTATCATGCCCCTGTTCTGTGGAATGGTCTCCCTGCATCAATAAAACAGATTCTGTGGAGACTTTCAAGTCCAGACTTAAGACGCACTTCTTTTCCCTTTTATATGGCTAGCATACTGGTACAGTTTTGTTTTACACTTTTTACTCTTTTAATTCATGTTATTAGTAATTGGAGCGGGCCGCGGCCTCAACTTTACCTAAATTCTGGGTCTTTTAGTGAAGCTTAGGGCTAGCGGCCGGCGATCACCTTAGTATTTCTTCTGTTTTTCTTGTTTATTAATGCTGGCAAATTATGCAGTATTTTTTGTCTTTCTGATGCCTGATTCTGTTTTTTCCCTGTTTAAGGTGCAGCTCTATCCAGAGATGGGAGCTGTATATGTGTTGGCGACCCTCCTGTCCTGTGCACCAACAGTAATTCTTGTATATTCGTCCGTGAATTGTTCTGTGAATTGTTTCTGTAATTTATGTTTGTAGCATGGCCCAAGCAGAGGGTCACCCCTTTGAGTCTGGTCTGCTTGAGGTTTCTTCCTCAGAGGGGGTTTTTCCTTACCACTGTTGCTCTGGGGGTTGGTAAGGTTAGACCTTACCTGTGTGAAGCGCCTTGAGGCAACTCTTTTGTGATTTGGCACTATATAAAGGAAATAAATTGAAATTGAACTATGAATTATGCTTGTTTTTGTTCATCAAATCAGAGTAGTAGGCCCTTTTTGTAGCCAATAGTGCATGCCTATAGTCTAGAATATACAAGTAATTGTGCCATGCGAGGTGAAATACTTCTAGTTTTGAACTACGCCATTTTCACTCTGGACCTCTGGATTTATGCTTGAGGTCACGCAAGTAATCATGGAACCAAGGCAGGTGTGGGGTTTTTTTTTGGGGGGGGGGGGTTAATGTAGGCGGAGCAATCATGTCCAATGCGGTCATGAGCCCTGAGTTTAGGCTGTCCACAAGACTATCTACTGAATGGTCATTTTCTGAAAGTAATGCTAAGATATCAGGCAGTCTGGCTCCAAGTTCAGTTGTAGCTGACGTGTCGCTGTGACGATAAATAAGCTCCCTGTTCCAGTGAACAAGGTAAAGCGACTGTAAACTTAATAAGTGAGTGATCTGAAACCACTGACACAAGAGTCATGATGTCAATATTTGTGGCAGCGATACCGCAAACAAGGACCAAATCCAGAGTATTTCCACTCATGTGAGTCGAACCCTGAATGCATTGCTGGAGTCCTAATCCATGTGTAATATCCATGAATAATTTGCATAGAGGTTAGAAGGCTTATTTATATGAATGTTGAAGTCACCAACAATCAGAATGTATCTGCACGTGTTGCCAAATTAGAGATAAACTCACCAAATTAATCTAAGAACTCCGAATATGGGCCCGGGGGCCTATATACAGTGACACAATAACATGGTTGATGTTATTCTTCTGACCTTGACTATACGTAGTATCCTGGTCAGAGTAGAGAGTCAAATGTTCAAATTAATTATATTTTAGACCCCCAAGATCCAGTAAGCTAAACACAGATTTATGAATTAAATCAACACCTTAGCCTTGCTTTGTATCAAGAGGGATGTGACCAAATGTGTATGCCAGTGGGCAGACTTCATTTAAGGGAAGGACATCGGTAGGTTTCAGCCAGGTTTCACATAAAACAATCATATCTAGGTGGTGTTCCATAATTAGATCATTTGTCAACCGTGATTTTGAGGACAGTGACCTTATGTTAATGAGAGCCAAACTGAGACCTCATTGCGGTTGCCATTTTGACTATAGGGGTTTGGGGTGGTTCCACAGTAATATATGTAAGATGTCTAAAATTAGGTTTGGGTTTATGAAGTTCCACATCGGCTGAAGGTAGCAGACATGGAATATTTGATGTTGCAGAAACAGCCAGTTGGGCACCCTCATCCAGTGTAGTAATGGGAACTAAATTTGTAAAACATATCCCTCTATGCTCTTTATGGATACGTCTGCGGAAACAGGTCATAGTCTTAACTTGAAAAATTTCCCTTCTTTGTTGGGAGGGTGTAGTGACACGGACCCACAACAGGGTGTGGTAATGAACAGATAATGGATGAGCCAAAAAGTAACAATTTAATGTTGTGAATTGCACAACGGAATACAGACAATTGCAGTTGAGCAGTACAGTCAATCATACACAAGATGACGTGTGGGCAGGCTCGAGGATAGAAGACGTCTGTCCAGAGAAGAGCCGGATCCCACACGGCTTCCACTGCCAACGGATCTGAAGAACACCGGAGCCGCCAAGTCCTGGTCCCAGGTGGCCACCGTCTCCAGCTGTCAGACCAGGTACTGCTGGCAGAAACAGAAACAGTTAATGGTGGGTGTGTGAAGACACACCCAGTAATTGTTCCCTGAGTAGTTCCTCCGGGAGGGAGGAACCTCCATCTCCAGATACGTCACCCGTGCAGCTCCTGTTGGTCTCTTTCCTGGATGGAGTGAGAGGCGAAGAACGTCGTCCTCTCACTGTCCGCCAATCCAGTCTCCGATAGAGCCCGCAGGAACACGGAGACCAATGTATATTTAAACAATGATATCACAGCAGAGAAAGTTACCTTGTTCGGTAGCTGATTTCTCGGCGAGGAGGTGGAGTTGCAGTCCGGCCCTTGTAGTGATGGTGATGAGTGACAGCTGGTGCTGATAAGTGACAGCTGTCACTCACAGCGGCTCCGACGCCCTCTCGTGCTTGGAGCCAGCACTCCAAGCAGGACGCCATCTGGTGGTGGTGGGCCAGCAGTACCTCCTCTTCAGCGGCCCACTCAACAGGACAGGACAGGATGAAGCTCCTCTTCACCCAGGAGTGCTCTTCGGGTCCATAACCCTCCCAGTCCACCAGATACTGGAAATCCCGACCCTTTCGACGGACGTCCAGGAGCCGGCGTACTGTCCACACGGGCTCCCCATCGATGATCCGGGCAGGAGGCGGCGCCGGTCCAGGGGCACACAGTGGTGAGGCATGGCAGGGCTTGAGTCTGGACACATGAAAAACGGGGTGTATCCGCAGTGAAGCTGAAGCTACCAACTTCACTGAGGACTTTGAGTATGGTGAATGGTCCTATGTACCTGTCCTTAGGTTTCTGGGATTCCACCTGGAGGGGGATGTCCTTCGTGGATAGCCAAACCTCCTGCCCTGTCTGGTATGTGGGGCCGGGGAACGCTGGAGGTCTGCATGGGCCTTAGCCCTCGTCCGGGCTCTGAGCAGGGCAGAGCGGACGGTACGCCACACCTGATGACACTTCCTCAGATGGGCCTGGACCGAGGGCACCCCGACCTCTCCCTCCACAAGTGGAAACAATGGGGGCTGGTACCCCAAACACACTTCAAATGGGGAGAGGCCGGTGGCAGATGAAACTTGGCTATTATGAGCGTACTCGATCCAGGCCAGATGGTCACTCCAGGCCGTCGGGTGCGCGGAGGTCACGCAGCGGAGGGCCTGCTCCAATTCCTGGTTCGCCCGCTCTGCCTGTCTGTTCATCTGGGGGTGGTACCCGGACAAGAGACTTACGGTGGCCCCCAGTTCCCTGCAGAAACTCCTCCAGACCTGGGAGGAGAACTGAGGACCACGGTCTGAGACAATGTCCGATGGAATCCCATGCAGATGCACGACGTGGTGGACCAGGAGGTCTACAGTCTCCTGGGCCGTCGGGAGCTTCGGGAGGGCCACGAAGTGGGCGGCCTTGGAGAACCAGTCCATTATCGTGAGGATGGTAGTCATGCCCTGGGATGGCGGGAGGCCCGTGACAAAGTCCAGGCTGATGTGAGACCAGGGGCAATGAGGCACGGGCAGAGGCTGGAGTAGGCCTTGGGTCCTGTGATGGTCGGCTTTGCCCCTGGCGCAGGTGGTGCAGGCCTGGACGTACTCCTGGACGTCGGCTTCCAGAGACGCCCACCAGAAGCGCTTCCGGACCACTGCCACGGTTCTTCGCACCCCTGGGTGGCAGGAGAGTTTAGAACCGTGACAGAAGTCAAGGACTGCAGCCCTGGCCTCTGGTGGGACGTACATCTTGTTCTTGGGTCCAGTCCCTGGGTCCAGGTTCCGTGTCAGGGCCTCCCGGCCGGTCTTCTCCACGTCCCAGGTAAGGGTGGCCACGACAGTGGACTCGGGGATGATGGTTTCCGTTGGGTCTGACAGCTCGGTCCTGACTTCCTCCTCGTGCACCCGGGACAGGGCGTCAGACCGTTGGTTCTTCGTCCCGGGGCGGTATGTGATCTGAAAGTCAAAACGCCCAAAGAACAATGACCAGCGGGCTTGCCTGGGATTCAGACGCTTGGCGGTCCGGATGTACTCCAGGTTCCGATGGTCCGTGAAAACCGTGAATGGTACCAAAGCTCCCTCCAACAGGTGTCTCCACTCCTCCAGAGCCTCCTTCACCGCAAGAAGTCCCCGATTGCCGACATCATAGTTCCTTTCAGCCAGGGTCAACCTGCGGGAAAAGTAGGCACATGGGTGGAGAACCTTGTCGGACTCCCCGCTCTGGGATAGCACAGCTCCTATCCCTGAGTCAGAGGCATCCACTTCGACTATAAACTGGCGTTTTGGATCGGGCTGCACCAGAACTGGCGCAGTCGAAAACCAGCGTTTCAACTCCCTAAACGCGGCTTCGCACTGATCCGACCAGGTGAAGGGGACTTTTGTGGAGGTCAGGGCTGTCAGGGGGCTAACTATCTGACTGTAGCCTTTGATGAACCTCCGGTAAAAATGAGCAAAACCGAGGAACTGCTGTAGTTTCCTACGGTTTGTTGGTTGGGGCCAATCTCTCACTGCCGCAACCTTGGCCGGATCAGGGGCAACGGAGTTGGAGGAGATAATAAACCCCAGGAAGGACAAAGAAGTACGGTGGAACTCGCACTTCTCGCCCTTCACAAACAGCCGGTTCTCCAACAACCGCTGCAGGACCTGACATACATGCGTAACATGAGTCTCAGGATCCGGGGAAAAGATGAGTATATCGTCTAGATATACGAAGACAAACCGATGCAGGAAGTCCCGCAAGACATCATTTACCACAGCTTGGAATGTTGCGGGGGCGTTAGTGAGGCCGAATGGCATGACCAGGTACTCAAAATGACCTAACGGGGTGTTAAATGCCGTCTTCCATTCGTCTCCCTTCCGGATCCGAACCAGGTGATACGCATTCCTAACATCCAGTTTTGTGAAAATTTGGGCTCCATGCAGGGGCGTGAACACTGAATCTAACAGGGGCAGAGGGTATCGGTTGCGAACCGTGATCTCGTTCAGCCCTCTGTAATCAATGCATGGACGGAGTCCGCCGTCTTTCTTGCCCACAAAAAAGAAACCAGCACCCATCGGGGAGGTGGAGTTCCGGATCAACCCGGCAGCTAATGAGTCCCGGATGTAGGTCTCCATTGATTCGCGTTCCGGACATGACAGGTTGTACAGCCTGCTGGACGGGTACTCAGCACCCAGTATCAAATCAATGGCACAATCATACGGATGGTGCGGGGGAAGGGTGAGCGCCAGATCTTTGCTGAAAACTTCAGCAAGATCGTGGTACTCACATGGCACCGCCGTCAGATTGGGGGGGGACTTTAACCTCCTCACTAGCTGTCACACCAGGCGGAACCGAGGATCCTAGACACTCCCGGTGGCAGGTTTCGCTCCACTGAGCCACAACCCCAGACGGCCAATCAATCCGGGGATTGTGCTTTATCATCCAAAGATAACCCAAAATCACACGGGAGGTAGAAGGCGTTACATAAAACACAATCTCCTCCCTGTGATTACCAGACACCACCAATGTCACTGGTTGTGTCTGGTGTGTGATTAATGGAAGAAGGGTGCCATCTAGTGCCCGTACCTTCAATGGTGAAGGTAGAGCCACTAGAGGGAGCCCGACTTCCCTTGCCCATCTGCTGTCCAGCAGATTCCCTTCCGACCCCGTGTCTACCAGTGCTGGGGCGTGAAAGGTCAGATCCCCACTCAGGATTGTAACTGGGATGCGTGCGGATTTGCGGGGTTTCCCCGCGTGCGTGTTATGACCCACCCTTAGCCCAGTCTCTAAGGACGTGTGCTGCTGTTTTGACCATTTGGGGCAGTTTTTCTGCGTGTGCTCGGTTGAGCTGCAGAGAAAACACTCCCCACGGACCAGCCTCCTTTGTCTCTGATCTGATCTTATTTTGGTCCTGCTCGTTTCCCTAACAACGGCAGCAGGGGGAGCTGTCGTCACGTGGAGTGCCCTGGCTGTGGAGCGTGGGGAAGGCTTGTGCCTGACCACGCCCTTCGTCTCGCTCCCGTCGGTGTTCTGTTAATCGGTTGTCTAACCGTTTAACCAGGTCAATAAGCCCGTCTAAATCCTGCGGCTCATCCTTCGCCACCAGGTGCTCCTTAAAGACCAGAGACAGTCCGTTTACAAAGGCGGCGCGGAGTGCAACAGCATTCCAGCCGGCTCGCGCTGCCGCGATGCGGAAGTCGACTGCATACTTAGCTGCGCTCCGGCACCCCTGTCTTATCGACAGCAGCACACTTGAAGCGGTCTCGCCTCTATGAGGGTGGTCGAACACCTGTCTGAACTCCCTCACAAACCCAGTATATGTCGTTAGGAGCCGTGAATTCTGCTCCCAGAGCGCCGTAGCCCAGGCGTGTGCCTCTCCACGAAGCAAATTTATTACGTAAGCCACCCGGCTGGCATCTGACTCGTACATGACCCTGACGCTGTGAAAAGACGAGCGAGCACTGCATTAAGAAGTCCGCACACGTCTCGACACAGCCTCCGTACGGCTCCGGAGGGCTTATGTAAGTGCTTCAGGGGATGGTGGGGGGGGTTGTTGAACGACCAGCGGAATGTCAGATTCAAGCCTCCGGTCAGCAGGAGGAGGTGCTGCAGCAGTGCCCTGAGCACGCGCTTCCACCTGGGCGGTGAGAGCCTCCATCCTCCGATTGAGAGGAGGATGGAGGCATTCTGAGGATGGAGAACATTCTGCTCAGTGACCAAGTCCAACCGAGCAGTGAAAGCGGTAAAGATTTGCTGCAGCTCACCTAACACACCTCCTGCTGACGCCTGTTCACCTCGCTCTTCCATTGGCTGTTCAAGCGATGGTTGACGCCCCTCGGGATCCATGATGCTGGCTGAGAAATCCTGTTGGCTCGAGGATAGAAGACGTCTGTCCAGAGAAGAGCCGGATCCCACATGGCTTCCACTGCCAATGGATCTGAAGAACACTGGAGCTGCCAAGTCCTGGTCCCAGGTGGCCACCGTCTCCAGCTGTCAGACCAGGTACTGCTGGCAGAAACAGAAACAGTTAATGGTGGGTGTGTGAAGACACACCCAGTAATTGTTCCCTGAGTAGTTCCTCCGGGAGGGAGAACCTCCACCTCCAGATACAACGTCAACCGTGCAGCTTCTGTTGGTCTCTTTCCTGGATGGAGTGAGAGGCGAAGAACGTCGTCCTCTCACTGTCCGCCAATCCAGTCTCCGATAGAGCCCGCAGGAACACGGCTGCACACAGACTAATGTATATTTAAACAATGATATCACAGCAGAGAAAGTTACCTTGTTCGGTAGCTGATTTCTCGGCGAGGAGGTGGAGTTGCAGTCCGGCACAGTGATGGTGATGAGTGACAGCTGGTGCTGATAAGTGACAGCTGTCACTCCCAGCGGCTCCGATGCCCTCTCGAGCTTGGAGCCCGCACTCCAAGCAGGGCGCCATCTGGTGGTGGTGGGCCAGCAGTACCTCCTCTTCAGCGGCCCACACAACATTCTTGGCACATATACTACACTGTCGCCATAGTGGAAGTCCTGCACTTCCTACTGAGAGATGTTTTTTGTGTGTGTGTTTTGGAGCTGTGAAAATTTTAAAAAGCTTGAAACATTTTAGTTTATATGTAACAAGACTAGAATATATTCAGTGATGCCGGTAACTCTAATCTGACCACTTTTTTTAGTAACGAGTAATCTAACGCGTTAATCTTTCCAAATCAGTAATCAGATTAAAGTTACTTCTCCATGTCACTGTGCGTTACTATTATTTTTCATTGTGGGTCGATAACAGCATTAAACTTGGTCTATGGGCAGGAGGTCGGGGTTCGACTGAACTGCCCACTTTAAGCGAGCTGTGAGCTTTTAATCCGCGGTTTTTTGCAGCTGCTCGACTCGTCCTCACCTCTTAAAGCGCGGTGATCAGCACACCTGCACTGAACTTTACAAAGACATTTTTATACTTTTTTTCCTTCTTTATTTAGAATTCTGAGCTGAGCCGCTCTGTATCGTCTCATTAAAAACAGCTGATCCTCCGCGACGCGTCAACAACTAACACTATTTTCCACTCAAATGCACCTAAACTCTCTTTCTGAGGACCACATGATGTGAAAACGCAATAAAACTTTCTTACCTGTAAATCTGGTCATGTTTTCTGCATAAATAAATGTTATCCATTATTTGTGCTCAAACGCCAAAGCAGGGGCGAATCTAGATGGAATGGGGGCGTGGGGCAAGGATGTGCCCCCCCACAACACCCCTAGATTAAAGGTGCAATTTTGAAGCCGTTTTTTACTACAACTAATATTGCTTAAAATAATAATAATTTCGACAAGTAAAATGTTTAGAGAGAATTTAAATGTTAGAAAAATGTTAGAATTTAATAGTTACCTTTATAAACAATGTAGGCTCGAAATTGCAAGTTTTACTGTTGCAGTGCTGTCAACAGTTAAATATGAGGTCAAGAAAGACGTCTTTATTTTACTTTTTATAAAACAAGTATTTATTTTCATTGAAGTCAAGAAAGGGTGACTATAAAGTGAGTTTTGGCAAAACAGGTATCATTGTCATGTTGAGGTGGCAGAGGGTTGTTGTCGGCAGCTGGGAAAAGTAACTAAAAAAGTAACTAGTAATCTAACTTAGTTACTTTTACAATTGAGTAATCAGTAAAGTAACTAAGTTACTTTTACAATTGAGTAATCAGTAAAGTAACTAAGTTACTTTTTCAAAGTAACTGTGGCAACACTGAATATATTACATTTTGATTTTCTGAAATAACTAACAAAAAATATCGAACTTTCCCACCATATTTTATTTTTATTTTTTACGTCCACCAAGGATGTAATATAATCATCAGCATTTATTTATTTCTCTGTCTGTCTGTCTGTTAGTAGGATTATGTCAAAACTACTGCGCGTATTTTGACGAAATTTTCAACAGATACTTATTAGGCCATGGAAGAACCCATTAAATTTTGGAGGTGATCTGAATCCAGATTCTGAATCAAGATTTCACTTTATATAGGCTTTAAAGGATTACATCAAAACTACTTCACGGATTCTCAGAAAATTTGCACGACAGATAGATATTAGGGCATGGAAAACTCCACTGAATTTTGGAGGTCATCAGAAATCTCTGATTGCTCTTGTTTTAGATGCACCATATATCAAAGATATGCAAAGGCATTGATTTCATGTGATAAGAAGAAGAGCTGTATGAGGAGACAGGAAGGAAAATGAAATAAAGTCTCTCCTTTATTTTTTTTATTTAATTGTGACGATAAAGAATGATAGCTAATTTATGAATGGGTGACAGCTACACTGGAGTTATTTAAGGTTTTGTAGGTCTCTGTTGCTGTGTGGGCTACAGCGACAACGTGTGGATTAGTTGCTTGACAGACGTGTTTAACGATGGATCATGTGCTGTGTCTGTTTCTGCGTCACTGCTTCTTATTGGTTGGTCTCAAGTGGGCATGTAGTCTTGGCAGAAAAGGGATGAATGAGATTTATTCTTCAGTCCTCCCAGGGACACACTGACCCACAAAGTTGGGTTCAGGATGGTGGTAAAGGTCATGTGATTCTTTATAGATCTTGCCTGTCCATCCTTTTTCTGATACTTTGTACCAGGATTATCAGAGGCTTAATTCACGTATGCATGTGACCGCGTGAATGTCACGGTTCAGCTTTTGGTACAATTACAGAGGCAATCCTTAGTGTGTCATCACATTAAGGGTGTGAAACTTTCAATATCTCAAGGTTCAGTTCAATTCCAATTTATGGGGTCATGATTCGCTTCAAAATAGATTTTTTTATTCTAAATCACTTCAGTACATAGAGCTGCTAGGCATTATGTTGTTCTGGACATTTCCTTGAGGAAATCTAAAAAACAAAATGTCACAATTAAGTCATCAGAAAACTTTGACTCCAGTGCACTGCAAGTACTTTATCTTATTTGTCACCAACCATAGCTTATTGGAGTTATGTACTCCATCATATATTTTGAGGTTTTTAACAATGACTGTATGTAGTCGATAACTGATTGTCAAATAAAGCACAATTCAATAGTATCTCAACGATATCTAACCCCTCGTCCATGTCATGACACCTGGGAAACCGATAAAGTAGGAAATTGTCTGTTGGAGTGCAATACGGTGGGGACCTTGTGTGTCTCGTGGCCACTACGGTAGCCATGAAGGCCCAACGGGAACCTTGAACATGAGATGGCTAATGGGGGCCTGGGAAAAGAAGTAGTCATTGGCGAATCAGGCAGAGGAGGTGGTGGCTTCTAACCCAACGGCTGTGAAGGTGGATAAAGGCTGCAGCAGGTTCTCAGACCCCAGTCGTCTGGGATTTTCCAGCCATTGGACCAGGCTAAGGATCTGTCAAGGACTGTGTGTTTGTTGGCGTGCAATAACATTTCTTTTCTACACTGCACTGCACACCCACAGGTCTTTCGGTGATCGGCAAAGAGTGACAGCAGCAGGGTTGTGAATCTGGAATCTGGTTGTGAATCATCAGACCTTTGGAAGAAGCAGGAGGATTTTTCAGTAGCTGCATCTTAGATTGAGCAGCCCTGTTTAGGATCCACTCTACTCACCTTGAACAGGGACCCCCCCCTAGGTGCCCTAAACACTGTCTGCGTCACCGTAACCTGTCTGGATTACTGCATCCAGAAGGTCACCAGATCTGGTGCAGAACAACAAAAACACAAGTGATTAAATTTGGTAGCTGGAACATATGACCTTGATGGACAACAAAAATTTTGGCCCCACCAGAAATGTGAACAGCTCTCATCCCACATGAACTTCAGAAACTAGACCTCAACATTGTCACCTTGAGTGAAACATGAAAACCAGGAGAAGGACAGCTACAGGAGGAGCAAGGGGGCTACACTTTCATCTGGAAAGGGCTTCCTGAGGAGAAACAAAGGAGTCATGGCATCAGTTTTGCCATCAAGAACTCTCTCCTTGAAAAACTGACTTAACTCCCAATGGTGTCAGTGAATGACTGACACTCTGTCTCCAACTTGTGAGCAAACGCCATGCCACCATCATCAGTGCTTATACACCAACACTTGACGCTGACCATGAAGAGGAAGAAACCTTCTACACCAAACTGGACACCAGTCTATCTCCTATCCCTGCAACCTCCAGCAGACCAGACACAGAGGCCCGACCCACTGCTTAGGCCATTCTAACAGTTAGTGTTTTTACAGATTGTACAAAAGTTTCTTTACCAAGAGAAGAAACAGAAGAGCAACAAAAACAGAGTCCTTCATTGAAGATACAGTAGTCCATCTTGGGCTGATAAGTGGCACTAGCGTGTTGCTTGTGGGGATCTGTGATTGAAGCCATACATATGCATGCAGAGGCCTCTTGGCTATTACAATATAGATGAGTTGGTGTGCTAATACTGTCATGACTAAACGGTTAGGTAAGCTGCTTCTAGTTGCCTCTGAATAAGCAAAAAAAAAAAAAAAAAAAAAATCAGAAGTGTTTCATAGTATGGAGAAGATCCCTACAGAGGTACATATGGCTCAGTATAATGGCTGAACAGCTTCTGGTTTGTGATCTTAGCTAGCCATGCTAAGTTATCAGATTTAAAAGAATTCTGTCCTACTGAAGCTTAAGGTGTTCTAAAAAATCATTGTAGTTTGTAAGAAATTCTAAATGGCACAAATACAGATTTTTTTTTATTTTTGGTAATTATTAATTGATTATTGAAGCAGCTTATTGAAGCATTACTGAGCAGATGCGCTTGCTAGCTACCTAGCTGAGAACGGTTTCCATGCAAATTTGTTTACAAAATCATTAAAAATGGAAAAATGATTTCTTTGATGTCTTCATGGAACTGTTTCTAATCTAAATATGACACAGCACTCACCAGTGTTTTATCACCGACCCAGTGCTCAGGTTGTGTTCATACTTTTTATCGAAATATATCATACACAGTCAGAACATCTTAGGGTCACTGTGTAATTAGTTCTAGTATACAGTACACATTGTTTAATTTTAATTTATCGCTAAATGTTTATGGCAGATTAATAAATGCTTTTGCTTTCATATCACTCCACAGGTTGCCTGAGGAGATATTTTTGTTTGAAGGTTTCGTTTGGGACCCTATGTGTCTCCATGTGGTGGTTGTGAACTGTCTTGCTCACACAGTGAGCTTGCCTTGTTTTTGTCATTGAGTTAATGGAGGGTCTTGGCCTGCATAATGGAACCACTCCTTGCCAGCAGAGCGGATAATTTAATTAGTGTCAGCCTTCTATCGTGACTCCTTCCCTCATTACTCATCTGTATTGTGCTTTAGCCTTCCTTTTGGAAACTTGCCCTCATCTACATCATTTGTGGCTGCTTCCACCAGACACTCGAAGCTTAATACATTGATTTGAAACGGTTGCATTTTTGTAGTCATATGCTAAGGCAAACTAAGGCAAAGCCTTGGACTGAACATCGATGTAGGCTGATGTAAATATATCATGTTGATTGTGTGTGATACGCCATAGTTCAGAATTGCTTGGGTGTGTGAAGGTCTTGAGATGAAGGTACTTTAAATAGACTGACACGATTTGTTAATGATAAACTATTGTAGGCATTAATGGTACATACATATGGGTTTATTAAAGGTATTCATGAAAATAATCATTGCTAAGTAGAATATCAAGAACAAAAAAGTGTATTCTCGAGATTGATAGATTTATTGACTGATATATGTAACTAACAACAACAGTAAATAATATGTTTATGTCGCCAACATTAATGAGCCAAGCTCCTCACCATGTCATTTAGGTCCCTCAGACTTTTTTCAGTAAAATGGTTCTGGGGAGCATTAGCATGGCTAAAACCTTTCAGCTTATGGGGGTGCTTTGCCTCCCCCCCCCCCCCCAAACCAGGGCCCTCTTGACACCCTATCATTTAA
Organism: Thalassophryne amazonica; assembly: GCF_902500255.1. NCBI lineage: Eukaryota > Metazoa > Chordata > Actinopteri > Batrachoidiformes > Batrachoididae > Thalassophryne > Thalassophryne amazonica. The sequence goes on from NC_047107.1 coordinate 83,402,074, forward strand.
AGCATTTTTCTTTATTTGCCTCTCGCATGCCTGGAAGTTCCTCACCATCTAACCGTGTCATTTAGGTCCTTCAGACTTTTTTACAGTATAATTTTTTTGGGAAGCATTATCATGGTTAAAACCCTTCAGCCTCAACCAGGGCTCTCTTGACACCCCCCCCCCCCCCATTTTAAGAATACAAAACACACATACAATAAAGTTAAAACAGCACATACAAACAAAACATATCACAGCACCACAAGGTATTAAAAGCCAGCTTATTTTTTGTTGTTGTTTTTGCTTAAATTTAAATAGTCTGGGCACTACCCACAGCTTACTTTGAAATCCAGGACACGTTTTTGGTCTATTGACATCCAGGCTCTCAGTCTGTGAGGATTTAGCAACATGCTTCGCAAAGCCGGCGACTGATCTGACGCAGAAGCAAACCAGAAGTGATGTTCCACAACTGAATCAATTGTCTCAAATGCTATTTTAGATCACATCTTGTGACTTTCGGTTCTAGGAGTCCTTAAGATGGATGAGGTGGACACTGATATGACACAGAAGCAACCCAGAAGTGGCGTTCCGCGACCGAATGTTTTTTTTTTTGTTTGTTTTTTTTGCTGCAACTGAATCAGTTGTTCCCCAATGCTATTTTAGATCACATCATGTGACCTTCATTTCTAGGGGTCCTTAAGTGTATGAGGAGGACAGTGATATGACACAGAAACAAACTGGAGGTGATTATGATGCAGAAGCAAACCGGAAGTGATGTCATCGCGACCAGGTCCTCATGGCAGATGAAACGGATGGCAGGGCACACGTGACCATTCAAAATGGCGGTGCCCAATGTTCTAGGAGTCCTCATGGTGGATGACGCGGATGGCCCATTTGGATTTATTTATTTATTCGATGTTCGGTATAAATGTATCGGGTCAGGACTGGGAGCATGTGCTGGTGCTCCCTGTTGCCACATCCACCACACCACAGAACTGCCTTTTGTGCTGGATAGCAACCACTATGGCAGACAACTGGTCCATCCCCACATCTTGAAAGTAACCAGCTATCTGCCACAGCCAGGTGAAATGTGGGGATACTCTTGATCTTCTCCAGCAGCTATGGTCTTCAACATGAAGGCTACTGTGTGCTGGATCATGGACAGAGAAATGCATCACATGGCCAAAATGACATAGCTGATGTTCCCGCACCCTTCTAGTGAAATTCATCGAACTGTCAATAAGTAACTGCTCGTTTAATACATAGATATTCCTGTCATACACAAAGATCCTCTGAGGAGATATAATACCAAACACATCCAGCCATTGCCTTAGGTCACTGGTTATGGTTTAAGTTTTAGATCCCATGCAGTAAGCCACGAAGCACCAAAGCCCTCATTTATCAAACTGTGCAACGAAAAGGTTCTAAATTCTGTCATATAAACAGCATTTAGTGTATGTATAAGTTCAAGAACACCCATACTGATCAAATGCCATTAGTACGCACATCAGTAAGTATCAGCTGTTGAGAAATCCCACACGTTTTAAACCACCATGCTAGTGCACGTTCATGGTCATATGCATTCATACTCATCATGCTCTCAGACTGCAGGCTTACTTGTAGTTCCTAGGGTTTGTAAGAGTAGAATGGGAGGCAGAGCCTTCAGCTTTCAGGCTCCTCTCCTGTGGAACCAGCTCCCAATTCAGATCAGGGAGACAGACACCCTCTCTACTTTTAAGATTAGGCTTAAAACTTTCCTTTTTGCTAAAGCTTATAGTTAGGGCTGGATCAGGTGACCCTGAACCATCCCTTAGTTATGCTGCTATAGATGTAGACTGCTGGGGGGTTCCCATGATGCACTGTTTCTTTCTCTTTTTGCTCTGTATGCACCACTCTGCATTTAATCATTAGTGATCGATCTCTGCTCCCCTCCACAGCATGTCTTTTTCCTGGTTCTCTCCCTCAGCCCCCACCAGTCCCAGCAGAAGACTGCCCCTCCCTGAGCCTGGTTCTGCTGGAGGTTTCTTCCTGTTAAAAGGGAGTTTTTCCTTCCCACTGTAGCCAAGTGCTTGCTCACAGGGGGTCGTTTTGACCGTTGGGGTTTTACATAATTATTGTATGGCCTTGCCTTACAATATAAAGCGCCTTGGGGCAACTGTTTGTTGTGATTTGGCGCTATATAAAAAAATTGATTGATTGATTGATTGATTCAGAGATGCCGTCATGGTAACAAAATATGTTTGTTGCTTATGTTCCTTACCAGAATAATGGGGTAAGAAAATGAAGAAAATCAACTTTTATGAAATGGAGATTGGGGTACTTGTGTGTGGTCACAACATTGGAACAACAACAACAACAACAAAAAAGTATACAAAAAATTAATAAAATAAATATGCCCCTAGGGAAAACTACCCATTGCCAGTAGTTTTGAAGCCAACCATTCATAATGACCATTCAGTCATGATGTCATGTTGTTTCTTAATTTAAACATCAAAATCACTCATGGACATAATTTTAAGAAGCTTTAACACACTCACCACAACAACAATTATAAAATGTTGAAATTAACAGAATACGTAGACAATTATTTATCATTACAGTTGTCACAATCTTTTTCACTCCTGTGACGTCACCACGCTCCTGTCTTTATGAAGATAAAATCTCTCCTAATGAAATGAGTGAAAATAATATGGGCACATTTTTAATGTAAGATTGCAGGAGGGAAACTATTTCATTCATCCTTGTAGTAACAGCTGGAGAGTGAGGTCCTCGTTGATGGTAAAGGTCTTTATTTATTTTTATTTAATTTAAATGATGAGGTTAAAAGCTGCTGTTTTAGTTCACACACACAACATAATTAGTAATTGTGTAATTAATTGAAGATAACAAAGGACATATGTGGATGAGGCTGCATATTGTGATGACAGCAATGCTTCTGAGTGGCAGTTTCTGCCACTAGCTGCTGTGTGTACACATGGTCAGAGATGTGTGCATATTTATACACATTTCTAAGTGTTAGTACAAGTTAATAAATTCCATACTTTTTGTGGAAATGTTTGTGCGCATGGTTTAAGCACAGCTCTATGCAAACGGTTCATAAATGTGGCCCCAGAACCTGAAAGACTTGGGTCTTCATTTTCCTGCAAAGATATCTGGATCGCCAGACACCTCTGTTCAATCCACCTCCTGTCTCCATAAGCTCTTCCCAGGTGTCTCCCAAACTCAAACTCTAATGTCCCAGAAACATGAATGTCACTGCTGAGAGAAGTGAATGTCTACAAGTTCAACACTTTGACCACATACAGGTATACTTCTGAGTCCAGGAAGTCATCAAAGACGTGAATCTTGGGACAATTGCAAATCCAGACTCCTTTCTCAACTACTAAAGTTCTGCCAGCAGGGTATCTATCCTTTGTTTCCGCAAACCTCAAAACATACAATGTACAGCATTATCTGCTGAATAAACCAGTTTGAAGAGCAGCAAAAATTCCTTGCACATCTCGTATCCTTCCCTCAAACAAGCACGTTCATCATGTCAGCTCTCTGATGCTGAAATGGTCCATGCTGTCTCACTCAGCAACATCAGGGCTTTTAATGTTTATGGGGGAGAAGCAATTTGTGGACTCACTGTAATGGTCCATGATGTAATGTGTCTCCTTGTAATTCGCTGCAGCCATGCAGACACATTCAGGAATACGTAAAAAAGATGCACAACCACAGAACATCTCTTTCTCACTGGTGCCAGTTTTATTCATATGAAGTCTTTATGTTCTTCATATTAATGAACATCTGCTGTGGATTTTTGTCCTTCCAGGTGGAATTGCAGGTGGCATTGAGATCTGCATCACCTTCCCCACAGAATATGTGAAGACCCAGTTACAGCTGGATGAGAAAGCCAACCCACCCAAATATAAAGGAATCGGTGAGTTTACGTTCCATCTATCCATCGTTTCTGTTTCATCCCGTCTCTCTCAGGAGCTCATTATCTAATTACCCATCTTCCACAGATACATCACAGAGTCTGGCAGGCTGTCACTGTTACTTGTTTATACAACTTAGACCAATGAATTCATGCACCACACTGTATACACACACACACACACACACACACACACACACACACACACACACACACACACACACACACACACACACACACACACACACACACACACACACACACACACACACACACACACACACATTCTGCTCTTGCTGGCTGGCCCTCTGAGGATCAGAGACCATGCTAATGAGCATTCAATACAGCTGTTGCTTTTCCTGCAAAGTTGTGCTTTTGCCAGAAATGCAGAAGATGCACTGCTGGACTGACAACTCCAAAAACCCAGAAAAGTTTAAAAAACAACAAAAACACCCAAATAAAACACACACACACACACACACACACACACACATATATATATATATATATATATATATATATATATATATATATATATGCACATAAGTAAGTAAGATTTATTTATATAGCACCTTTCAAGATAGAAATCACAAAGTGCTTCACATAAGAACAAAGAAATTAAAAGCAGCAGAAACATAGAATCATAAAACTAGGTAAAAGCCAGCCTATACAAAAGGGTCTTTAGCTTCACTTTAAATGTTTTAACAGAGTCCACGGAGCGTAGGTCCAAAGGCAGTGCATTCCACATTTTAGGTGCCACCACCTCGAAAGCACAGTCTCCCCTGGTCTTCAGTCTTGTCCTAGGCACAACCAATAGGCCCAGGTCCGAAGACCTCAGAGACCTGCTTGTCACATATGGATGTAATAGCTCGGTGATATAAGATGGCATTTGACCATGCAGAGCTCTAAAAGTCAGTACTAGAATTTTAAATAATATAACTAACACATAACTGGTACTCATGGTGCTTGTGCATGCTAAAAATAATGGTAAGAATATTTCATGAGGTGAAGGATGAAATGTTTCATTTAAAGAGGCGACATGCAAGTAGCACACATCGTGGTCTCCCTCATTCAGTGCTCATTCAACACAAAATCATTCCTCTATGGCCTTGCCTTACAATATAAAGCGCCTTGGGGCAACTGTTTGTTGTGATTTGGCGCTATATAAATGAAAATAAATTAAAAAGTTGAATTGAAATTCCAACATTATGTGCTTATTTTAATACAACTATTGTTTATTTAATACAACAAAATCAACAAACGGCAAAAAAGTTTAGCAGGACTAATGCTAATCAATCACGGTTCTACTAAAGATTCACCCGCATGCGTCAGTGTGACACATGCTTTCGGGGATAACCTTATACAACATTATATAAAGACTATAACTTTACTAAAATAAGGAAACAGTGCTGCAACACAATCACAGCATTTACCAATTATGAACACTGCAGCCAGAATAAATATGCATCATATAGAAGGACCCTGTAACACGTTTCTCTGTATTTTCCCAATAATTGCACTAAGGAAATGTTACTGATTCAACAGATTATAGGCAAATTTATTGGCTGTGAACAGTAGTGATTTCATCTTAAATGTGAATCGTGTGTAACCCTACAGTGCATTAATGATGACGTTTGGCTATTTTGTGTGTGTTTGTGATGTTTTCCAGCTGACTGTGTGAAGCAGACAGTACAGGGTCACGGTGTCAAAGGACTGTACAGAGGACTCAGCTCACTCCTCTACGGCTCCATTCCAAAATCTGCAGTCAGGTTTGTGTCCACACCCTCAAAGAGTACTGATATACTCAAGTTGAAGTTATAAACTGTAACTTGAGTAACTGTCAGAGTTAAGTGAATACAAGGTAAGAACCACGTACCTCCTTTTTACTTATTCCGTAGGCATCATGTATGTGCTTGTCTGTAAATGATACATTTTGGCAGGGGAATATGAATCTGACACCTCTCCATGAAAATTCAGTAAGGTATATCTTATATATTATATTCCAATTCTAAGGTGGAACTATGCCAGTATACAAAGGTATATCTAAAAAGGAAGAGTAAAATAGGAGAGTAGAAAAGAGTAGAGTAGAGCCACTTAGCTGCCTGGTCTTGAGAACCAGGGATGGTAGGTTAAAAGCTTTTTTTATCCCATGGGAACTCTCCCTACCCACCCAAGCAGCTCAAGAAAAAGGTATATATAATATAATAAGTAATAAGACATAAGAAGGATAAGACATCACAGGAGAAGATTGTTATCAAACACAAAGGAACCAACTATTTTGTAAGCTACGATGAACGTTGCTAAGGCCGGCTAGATAAGTTAACGTTAGCTGTTAGGTATAACTAATTGTACCCCACTCCTCCAATATTTACTTAAATATAATAATATTAAAAAGGGGGAACAAGAAAAAGTAAAGCACGTAGAAATGTATATGGAGGCATAAGTACATATATTTGAAGAAAAGAGGAAAACGGCGGGCGTTTTAATCACCAAACCTGCAGCTGTAAGCATTACACATCTTTCTGTTTCTTCTTCTTCTGCTATATTTTTAACACAGTATTCAGTATCTCCGCCCTCGTGTGGGAACACATGTAATTACAGCTGATCATCCCAGTAACCACTTAAAGCTTTAAACATTAAACTGGCATATATATATATATATATATATATATATATATATATATATATATATATATATATATATATATATATATATATATATATATATATATATATATATATATAGTGAATGAGGGTGAGGCAGCCTATTGGATAATTAATAGCTAATAGACTAAGCTATAATTGTAGCAGTATAACTGTATAAACAAAGGCTCAGCTATAATATGTTATAGGTTTTATCTAAAGTTTACCCTATTTGCTAGGTTATGGTTAGCTAATCTAGGTAGAAGAAATTCCATCTTCTACATGTTTTTTAATGGGAACCCCAAACTTAGATATTATTTCCTGATGTCTATTAGAAAATCTTTTGAACTGAAGAACCAATTTGTTATACAGAAACCCTTGTTTAACTAATCTACTAGTAAGTTTATGATGTCTAGTAGAAAAACATTTAAGTTTTTCCTCAGTTGCTCATTGAAACACTGTAAATGGTGAGAGAGTGTTTCATGAAAAAATGTGTGCAGTACTCATGTAGAGCTGGAGGTGGACGTTAATGTTTGCCTTTTATGTCATCTGACTAATGTGTGACTTTTTTTTTTTGTTTTGTCAAAATTTGTGGAGCAGATGTCAGATTCTGACACCTGACATTTTTTTATTGAACTTCTGACTGCGTTGATGTGGACAACAGCAGTATTGTTTGCGTCAGTAAGATAAAAAAAAATCATCAGACGATTACTGTACTGTCGAATCACTATAAAAATAACATTTTTACGAGGTCTGTTAGAAAAGTATCCGACCTTTTTATTTTTTGCAAAAACCATATGGATTTGAATCACGTGTGATTGCATCAGCCAAGCTTGAACCTTCGTGCGCATGCGTGAGTTTTTTCCCGCCTGTCGGTTGCGTCATTCACCTGTGAGCAGGCTTTGAGTGAGCACTGGTCCTCCCCCCTCGTTGGATTTTCATTGTGAGGAAAATGTCTGAACGGCTGGAGCAGCGCTGCATCAAATTTTTCCAGAAACTGTGAGAGACAGCCAGGTGGACACCATTTGGAAAATTCATATGGCTTTCAGGGATGATTTTATGGGCATCACAGAGATTAAGGAGTGGTACAGCCGGTTTAAAGACGGCCCACAATGGCAGAGGGCACGCCGCGCTTCGAGCGGCGATCGACAGGCTGAAATGACCAGATCATTTCCAAACTGAATGCTGTGTTGATCTGGGACGTTGTCTGACTACCAGAGAAATGGCAGAAAAGGTGGACATCAGCACTTTTCCGGCACATTCCACTGTTAAAGAAGATTTTGTCATGAAAACAGGAGCGGAGGAATTCGCCACGGAGCCGCTAATGGCGCGGAATGAAAGCACCTCCGTGTTGGTCTCACAGGACATGTGACATGCCCAGATCTTCGACAATTTCCCGGATACTCACTCGACTGAAAAGCCACCCAAAGCTGTCTGAATCTTCCGAATTGTGGAAGAGCTGGGCATGTCCCGTGAGACTTCCAACACGGAGGTGCTTTTTGTTCTGCGCCATTACGCGGCTCCATCCTGACGTGCGAATTGCGCCGAACGTCTTTCATTACAGAATCTCCTGTAACAGTGTAATGTGCCGAAAAAGTGCTATGTCCACCTCTCTTGCCATTTCTCTGGTAGTCAGACGACGTCCCGGATCAACACAGCCTTCACTTTGGAAATGATCTGGTCGTTTCAGCCTGTCGATGGCCGCTCGAAGCGCGGCGCGCCCTCAGCCGCTGTGGGCCGTCTTTAATCCGGTTGTAATGCTCCTTAATCTGTGTGATACCCATAAGATCTTCACCAAAAGCCATCTGAATTTTCCGAATGGTTTCCACCTGGCTGTCTCACATAGTTTCTGAAAAAAATGTTGATGCAGCAAAGCGGCAGTTGCTCGGTCATTTTCCTGACAATAAAAATCTGCCGAGGGGGGTGTAGGGGGCTGGGCCACTCCTCCCACAAAGCGTGCTCACAGGCGAATGACGCAACCGACAGGCGTAAAAAAACGCACGCATGCGCACGAAGGTTCAAACTTGGCTGATGCAATCACACGTGATTCAAATCCATATGGTTTTTGCAAAAAATTAAAAGATCGGATACTTTTCTAACAGACCTCGTATAGTGTATAGCAGAATCAAAGCACTCTGGGTGCACTGGAATGATTTTTGATATCCAGATGAATGGATATTTGGCTGTATTTTTCATTGTTATTATTAACAAAATATTTCTGGCCTGGTGGCGTCAGGATAGTGAGAGCTGTAGCAACAGCGATACTGTGTAGGGGAAACAGGAGGTGGTTTGACACATTACATCATCATTATGTGAGACGTCAGTGTTCATTGTCATGATGTCATCAGATGATTTGATGCCCTCCTCAGGCTGTTGAGAAAATTCCTACCTGTAAGGTCTCCATTTATTAATCACATTTATTAATCCCATTCAAAAAAAAAAAAAAATCTGGAAGGTGGTCATATATAGTCTCAGACACAAAGTTAACTAATATGACTTGAAGCAATGAACTGTGCCTATGATGATTTTGCAGAGGTGCAGGGGGGTGGATAAGACATTTAATTTTATTTTATTTAATTAGCTTATAATGCACCAAATCACAGCAAAAGCCATCTCAAGGCGCCTTACATAAAACAAGTCAACATAAAATTGAATAAATAATTAAAAATGAATAAAAAATTCAAATACATAAATAAAAACAGAAGTAAAAGAATAAAACAAATAAAAATAAAAACTATCCATAATAAGAGAATAAAAACAGTTTTTGAGTCTTGACTTAAAAATGTCCACAGACTCAGACTGCCTCACGGTCGCAGGAAGACTGTTCCACAGGGTGGGTGCACGATACGATACGAGAAGACATAAGAGAAGATTCTTCCATCGCTGCCTTAGTGGAGAAAATATGACATGAAATAGATGATAATTGTGAAGAGCAACAAAATATTCCACAACTTGATTTTTTTAATTTTTTTTTTTACTGTAGCACTGTGATTTTGTGTACATGAGATTGGTGCAGGGGAGGTTAAGGCAACCCCCCTCCCCACCCACTGGGAGGGGAGGCCCTTCTGAGTCACTGCGTGGATATTTCTATTCAATATTATGACTTTTTCTTTTATATTTGAACAATTAACTACCGTATATGTAATTTTTTTTTTTCATTGCAGTTGTTTTGGTTGTGTGCATTAAGTTGTTTTTCCACCTGGAACCAGTAATTAACAAACTCTGTTTATAACAGTCCATTACCCACAATGCACAGCATAAGTGCCACACTCCCCTCCCCTGTATAATTATATTATGCAATTATAGAAGTGACATTTATCATCAGACATGGGCGCACAGTGTGCGTGCACATATGCACCCGTCTCAGTCGGTTGCTCTCTCTCTTTCTCGTTGGAAGGTAGAGACAGTATGATGGAGAGACAGGTTTAGTGAGGCGGAGCAAAAGATGGTAGTTGAGCACAGTCAGGGCCTCAGTGTTACTGCAATGGAGAGGACATATGTTGATGCTGTGCTGTTGCACGTTTGCGTGCTCGTGTGACATCCTGCTTTTCAGAGGGAGTCTGAATGGCTTTGTTTCTGCTCTAAAGGTGCTTTTTTATTTTGACAAGCAGAAAGGTGTAGGCCATGTTCTGTGATGATGTCATCAGGTTGCATTTTTATGCGTATGTAATTGCATGATTTGACATAGTACAGGGGTGCTCAAGTTCGGTCCTCGAGAGCTACCTTCCTGATACTCTTAGTTGTCTCCCTGCTCCAACACACCTGAATCCAATGAAAGACTCATCAGCAGGCTTTTAATGAGCCTTTCATTGGATTCAGATGTGTTGGAGCAGGGAGACAACTAAGAGTATCAGGAAGGTAGCTCTCGAGGACCGAACTTGAGCACCCCTGACATAGTACATACAAAGATTTCAAACCTAATGTGCTTGTTGAACACATTCTGCTTGTTTCAGCAGTGCAGTGAGAAATTAGTCAAAACAGCTTGAATAGAGAACTAGAACACTGTTGGGAAAGATTTGGTTTCTGGAGAATACGTTGGCTCTTGTAAAGCTGACCACCACCTCCTCTGAGCACATTCTTCGATTGGTTCTTTTTTTAATCCCCTCTGCGTTTAGCCTGTTTGCCTCCCTCCTTCACACCCCCCCCCCCCCCCCCTTGCCACCATCCCATTAACTAATTGCCTGTGCACCATCTTGCGTCAGGTCATCTCTTGGAGGGTTGAACAGACTCTGGAGCCTTTAACCTTTTCCTCCTTAACTCTTTGCCCTTATCCACGTATTTCTCTCCACTGCTTTTATTTCTTTCCTCCAGCCTCTTCAACCCACCTTCATCTCATCGGCAGGCTGACCTTGTAGAAGGCCCCGCTAATGAAGATTGGACAGTGCAGTCTGCTGTCCAGAATGACTCATCATAGACTGTGGATGTCAGCCAAAACACCATGTGTCATATTTCTAAATGTAACGTTTTCCAACCCTTTCGCTGGATAAGGAGATATTTGGAGAATAAATTGACAAGTGAGCTGGCCTGGCAGCAGCATATTTCTCTCCAGCAGCTTTTAATGAATACCATTTGTTTTCCAAGTTGAGTTAACTGAAGCAGTCACAGAAATGGACATCTGCGTCCTTGAGTGCCTGTTTTCATACCATAAACGTGGATGCCTATATTTTTGTTTATTGGTTAATGATAAATAATTCAAAAACTTGTTTTTGTGCCAATAAATAATGTACAAATACTCCCAGTCTTTATTATGTTTATAATACACCTTGCAGCGCAGTAGTGCCATCTCAGTTCACCCACCAGCTTCAGCACCCCTGCACCACCTTTGGGGACCCTGATGGGTTACAAGGGTGCAAGCATACAGGTCACTCCCCATTAAGTCAACAAGGGACAGCTACTGGGAAACAACCCAAAATAAGGACACTGTTCAAGCTCATAATTGGCCTGTTGGGCTTTATGTGCCCCTGAAAGGAACCCAGCTTGTGGTCTATCGCAGCTATCAGTCCAGCTTTCCCTGCAGTCACTGGAACTTTCCCCAAAGACAGGCTTTTATAACTTTCAAATACCCCTTGCAGTGCGATGAGACCCAGAGTAGTACCATCTCACTTTACCCGCCAGCTTCAGCAGCCCTGAAGCATCCTTGTGGACCTTAATGTGTTACAAGGGTGCAGGCACACAGAACACCCCCCAGCAAAATGAACAAGGGTCATAGCTCCATGGAAACAAACCAAGGTAAGCTGGAGAGATACCCCCAAAATGAATGTTATTAAACCAAAACGTAATTTAAAAAAATGTATGTATTTCATACATAACCTGCATGTCCTCTCTCATATTTGTTTGTTATTGTGTTATTGGTGGTATGGCCAAAGCAGATGGACACCACACAGAGTCTGGTCTGCTTGAGGTTTCTTACTGTTTAAAAAGAAAAACCTGTTGGATGTACATGATTTAAATATGCACATGATCATGGCATTATGAAGGTGGTGGTCTAAGTTGATTGCAGACATGCTTGTGGCTGATGAGGCTGATTCAGGACAAAGCAGCAGTTGTAGCATCTGCAGATGAAGGTTTGGCCAGGATTCAATGTCACAGTGTCTACAGTCTTCCTTCTGCATCTTGTGTCCTTAAGGGTGGATCTGCAGGAGTCTTTGAAGGAGGAGACAAGATAGAGTGCAGCTAGAGTAGACCACTGGTGATGGTCAATGTGACAAGCACCGAGGGATTTCGTCAAACAGTCCTTGTATCACTTCTCCGGTGTCCCGCGTTACGATGGCCAGTGGACAGCTCACCGTACAGGATGATTTTGGGGAGGTGATGGTCCTCCATCATGGAGTGCCCTGCTTAAAGTAACTGTGACTTCATCAATTTGGCCTCAATGCTGATGACCTCTGCCTGTTAGAGAACTTCAACACTGGCGATGAAGTAATGTTTCTGTGTAGGCTCTCAGTTGTCCAGGTGGTTTCCATAGTAGAGAAGCTTGAATCTTCGACTGGACTGGGTTGCTTGACGTGAGGACGTGCGAATTAGTTCACCCTAAGGACGGGATCCCTAGTTACAAACAGAGCAATGTAGTGTATTATATCAGATGTCAGGAAAACTGTAATGAACACTACATAGGTGAGACTAAGCAACCTTTAAACAAGAGGCTATACCAGCACCGCAGAGAGGTCGCCAGTGAACCTCAGTCTGCAGTTCATCTCCACCGGAAAGACACTAACCACACGTTTGAGGACAAGGAAGTTAAAATCTTAGCCAGAGAGAAGAAATGGTTTGAGAGAGGTGTCAAGGAAGCATTCTTTGTAAAACAGCTGAAACCCAGCCTTAACCGGAGGCGGGTCTCAGACACGCTTTGTCCCCTGTTTACAATGGGGTACTCAGGTCAAAGCAGTTTTAGTCTTTTGTTCATGGTAATGAGTCATTCACATCATCAGCAGAGTCATCAAGGGAGCCATCAGGGGAGGCTTCCATCCCATCATTAGGAGAGTGCTAACTAGAGCACAATAGGTGCTAATTAGAGCTATTGTTTAGTCACTAGCCTATAGCAGTCGGCCTCTCGGTAGGAGGGGTCTGGTTAGGTTAAAAACTCCAGCTTTTGTTGGCTTCTGGTTTATTGTTCTCTACAAGAGTCAAGACAGAAGTCAGACTACCAGAGCAAGAATTTTAGCTGAGGAAGCTTCTGTGATTTGAAGCGAAACGTCCTCACGTCAAGCAACCCAGTCCAGTCGAAGATTCAAGCTTCTCTACTATTGGCGATGAAGTCAATCCAGTGGATGTTGAGGATGGTGTGGAAGCAGCACTGGTGGAAGCACTTGAGTAATTGTAGGTGGAAACGGTAGGTAACCAAAACTCAGAGAAGGTTGGTAAAGACAGGCTCTGCACACAATGATCTTGGTGCCTTTCTTTAGGTGTCTGTTATTCCACATTTGTACACTTTGCTAAATGCTGCTGGACCATTTTTAGTTCAGTGTCGCTATTGGTGATGTGGGGAGGGTGGTACTTCTCCTGGTGTTGCAGGCTGATAGAGGACCTCCATCTTCTTCAAGCTGACTTCAAACCCAAAGATCTGAGCAGCCTCTGTGAAACAGGAAGTGATGCACTGCAAGGCTCTCTCCATGTGTCTGGAACAAGGACAGTGTTGTCGGCAAAGGGGATATCGCGGATCAGCTGCTCCAGGGTCTTCGTGTGAGCCTGCAGTCATCTGAGGTTGAACAGGCTGCCATCAAGATGGTATCTGATGTAAACACTGTCCTCACCATCAGATCTTCAGTGACCTGCTTGAACATCATGTTGAAGAGAGTCAGTGCCAGAACACAATCCTACTTCACACTGTTGATGATTGGGAACTGCTCTGAAAGGTCACTGCTGAGTCTGACTTGGCCACGTTGATCTTCATGCAGCTGGATGACCATGTTGAGGGACGTCAAGGGATTTTACTGGTTGCTTGGGGACACAAAGAAGTGGTCAGTGTTGGGCAGTGCCGTTTGCACTGAAGAGAGCCTAGAAGTGTTCTGACCAGCGGCTTAGGATGGACACCTTGTCTGTGAGGAGCGCCTGGGCGTCTGCGCTGCCCAAAGGACTCTGGACCTAGAATGAAGGGCTAGACACTGCCTTCAGAGCTTCATGGAAGCCTCTCATGTCACTGGTGTGTGCACAAAGCTGAGTTGTCTCTTCAAGGTTAGTCCATCATTCGTTCTGGTTCTCATGGAGCTTGTGCTGGAGGGTGCTTTATACGAGACGGAAGACAGCTTTCTTCACAGGACATAATTGCTAATTGGGGTGGATGAGTGGATCTCTTCTTCAGCAGCAGGATTTGAATTTCCTTGTTGTTTTCAACAAATCAGTCTTTGTTCTTTGTAGTGAACCCAAGGGCTTCTTCAGGAATCTGGAAAATATTGGTTTTCAGATTGTCCCAGAGCATTAAAGGAGGAGGGTATGTGGGGGAGCTTGCATCTTCAATCCTTGACTGGACGCTGGCTTTGTTTTCAGCTGACTTGAAGCTGCCTACCTTGTGCTTCTTCCTGCAGCCCCCCCCTTTGGTTTGAGTTTGGTCTGGTTTGGCACATGATAACAATGTGTCCAGCTGACAGACTGACAAAATATTTTTTATGTATCTAATTGCAATACATACAAAAAATATCATATTTGGACACATTCTGATCATGTGCCAAACCAAGTCATGCTTCCTCTTTTTCCCCAGTAAAGTTAGACCTTACTCAAGGGAAACACCTTGAGGCGACTTGGCACTGTACAAATTAATTGAATCAATTTATTGCCTTGGCTTCTGCCTCAATTTATATTGATGCTCAGCTCTGAGGCTTGCTGTCTCCGCTCCTGTTAGAGGGAGCTCAGGATGCAGAGTCAAATTGTTCCAAACTACACTGTTATACAAATAATGAATTTTTATGAGTTCAATGGTACAAATATTTCATGAGGTGAAAGCTGGAACATACCATTCAACGAGTATGTTCCAGCTTTCACCGAATTAAATATTCATTCCATTGAAAGAATGTAAAAACATTCATTATTTGCTTTATATAACGGCTAAAGTAAATCCTTGTCATTTGATATTATATTAATTTACAAACAACACAAAAGAGACTTACATTTTGGTGTGTCTGTCACTGCACTGACTTTGTGTACTTCAAAAAAAAAAAAAGACTGTGTACTTCCTCACTCCAACGAAAAATCACATCAGAAATTTGTCCAGCTTTTGTGCATCACTGCTCCTTGACATCAACAATCCAACACGAACTTTAAATAGAAGTTCAAAAATAATTCTGACGATGAAGTCTGCGATGCCATGCACCGATTTTGTGTACTTCCAAAAAACCCCCCCAAAAAGTGTGTACCTCCTCAATGCAGCAAAAAAAAACAAAGTTAAATTAGTCCAGCTTTTCATTCGAACGTACTCCAAACAGCTCTTCATGCCTCCAGACAGCTTACAGCACTGTGTGTGTGTGTGTGTGTGTGTGTGTGTGTGTGTGTGTGTGTGTGTGTGTGTGTGTGTGTGTGTGTGTGTGTGTGTGTGTGTGTGTGTGTGTTTGAGGAATTGGCACCGTCAATTAGCACCTTCAAATTGTCGTCTGTCAGCAAAACAAACTCCACATGTTTGGCTAAATGCTGTCGCCACTACTGGGCGGGGTTCACAGCATGCAATGGTACCAAAACGTATGGAACCAATATGCACTCTAAATGGAACCAAATTCCATGCTGAATGCAAAGCAAGACAAATGGGACATACAAAACACCAATGAAATGGCAAGGATCCACTCAGCCGTTATATAAAATGAAATATTGTTTTCCTTCTGTCTGTAGCATTAAAGCCGTCTGCTAACCCTGCATGAGAGTCTGAGTAGATTTATTTTATTGACTGTTTTTTTTTTTTTCTGCTTTAGACATGTGGTAGTTAGGTAATAGTGGATATCCTGTTTTAAAACAAATGACAAACCCTTGTGGGAATACAGACTGATAACAAGCAGAAAAAAAAAAAAAGAGTGAGAAAGGCAGAAAACTCCAATCATAAGAGCCAACGGTAGGAAATGAATTCTGTCAGATGACGGCTAAATGTTTGGTCTGCATGAAAAAAGACAGAGAGGAAAACAAAGCATTGATCAAGTGCAATTACCTTTCCTTCCCCTGACTGTTTTTTTTTTTTTTTTTTTTTTTTGTAAATGCATGGAGCGGCATCCTGCCTTCAGGATGAATTCCATCTAGAAATAAATCACTGGCACAACATGGATGGATGAATGATGGATTAGATTTATTGTCATTGTCATTACAAGTGCAACAACAACGAGATTACGTCCACACTAACATTTCCACAGAGAAGATACAGCAATTAATCCATAATTATTAGTTGTTTACTGTAATAATGGCACACATCAGAATTAAGACAACACATATACATTTGACATTGTTTATGTGCACTAAACTTGAAACAGTCCATTTTCCAAATTGAGGCGATATGAGTGTGTGGTAGCCGCTGCAACAGGAGTCGCGCCGCTGCTAGCTTGGGGGGAACGGGGACCTGCCGCAGCTAAAACCGAGAACATAGCCGCAGGGTAAGTTCCATCCAGGCACGCAGGGTCCCCCGGCCCTGATCTTCTTGTTGAAAAAATGGCGTCAATAGCGTTCAGAGACCAGCTGATCAATTCCATGATTAATCCAATATAGTTTGAAGAATTCACAGCCTGGTGAAGTAGGGACTTTTAAGATTGGAGCAGAGATAGAGGCAAGAGGAGGAGATGTGACCGCCCTCGCCGGAGTCCCAAGCAAGATAAGAAGATTGTGATTGCAGTGATATTTAAACATTCTTGCTCTCTTGTTGCTGCTAATCACTCATTGTCAGTGAGACTGGTTTGTCTTTGATAAGGGCACACGATAATAAAATAAAAGCTAAAGAACAGTCTGTATCTTTAGTCATTTGTCTCCAGTAAATTCTCAGTTGGAAGGAAATTAGTAACTTGGCTAAGTCAACAGCGAATCCATGAGGTGCTTGATGTCATTGAGTCACACAGACAAAATGTGTGTGTGTCTGTTCATACATCTTGCTGTATCACTGTTGATGGGAGCCGTGCAATGATGTTTGATTGTTACTGTTGTTTTTTTAGCACAATCTAAACAGGCATATTGGCCTCCTTTTGGTGAATTTGTTGTTAGACAGTGTCCGCCACTCAGTTTTTACTGTATGCATGTTTTGCAGTTGATTGGTTAAAAAAAAAAGCTTAAAAACACAGGAAAATGCTAAAATCTTAGGCATTACTTTAAGAATTATTTTTCCATGAAGAAAATGTTATTTTAATTATTGGAAATCTTCTAAATTTAAAATCTTGTTCTTTGAGCTCCCTGTTCTCGCCCTGCCCAGTGGCTCCATCATATACGAGGTGTGTTAGAAAAGTATCCGACCTTTTTATTTTTTGCAAAAACCTGATGGATTTGAATCACGTGTGCTTGCATGAGCCAACCTTGAACCTTCGTGCGCATGCATGAATTGTTTTACGCCTGTCGGTTGCGTCATTTGCTGGTAAGCAGCCTTTGTGTGAGGATGGGTGTAGTCTCTCGTCAGATTTTCTTTGCAAGGAAATGGCAGAATGACTGGAGCAGCGTGACTGCATCAAATTTTGCCAGAAACTGGGCGACAGCCAGGTCAAAACCATTCGGATTATTCAGACGGCTTTCGGTGACGATCCTATGGGCATCACACAAATTAAGGAGCGGTACAACCGGTTTAAAGACGGCCGCACAACAGTGGAGAGCGAGCCACGCTCCGGTCGGCCATCAACATGCTGAAATGACCGGATCATTTCCAAAGTGAACGCTGTGGTGATGCGGGACCATCGTGTGACTATCCGAGAAATTGTGGAAGAGGTGGACATCAGCACTTTTTCGGCACATTCCAGTGTGACAGAAGATTTGGCCATGAAAAGAGTTGCAGCGAAATTCATGCCGATGGCTTCGGCACGAAGCTGATAGCGGAGCAAAAGCGCCTTCGTGTTGAAGTCTCACAGGACATGTTGTGACATGCTCACCTCTTCCACAATTTCTCAGATAGTCACATGACTGAAAAGCCACTGAAAGCTGTCTGAATCTTCCGAATGGTGGAATAGGTGGGCATGTCACATGTCCTGTGAGACATCAGGTTTTTGCAAAAAATAAAAAGGTCGGATACTTTTCTAACAGACCTCGTATATGTTATCCAGTCCTATCTGTGCTCTCCCACTGATATGCTCATCACAGCCTATCCCTGTCTGTCCTCCTCACTCCCAAAGAAATTTACAGTATCTCCAGCTCTGCTTCCTGTTATTTTCTTAGTGCCACCATTTTTCATCATATTCATCTAATAGATTACAATTTGTTCATGTAAATGGGGAATCTTCTTCACAGACTAAGGTTAATTATGGAGTTCCACAAGGTTCTGTGCTAGGACCAATTTTATTCACTTTATACATGCTTCCCTTAGGCAGTATTATTAGACGGCATTGCTTAAATTTTCATTGTTACGCAGATGATACCCAGCTTTATCTATCCATGAAGCCAGAGGACACACACCAATTAGATAAACTGCAGGATTGTCTTACAGACATAAAGACATGGATGACCTCTAATTTCCTGCTTTTAAACTCAGATAAAACTGAAGTTATTGTACTTGGCCCCACAAATCTTAGAAACATGGTATCTAACCAGATCCTTACTCTGGATGGCATTACCCTGACCTCTAGTAATACTGTGAGAAATCTTGGAGTCATTTTTGATCAGGATATGTCATTCAAAGCGCATATTAAACAAATATGTAGGACTGCTTTTTTGCATTTACGCAATATCTCTAAAATTAGAAAGGTCTTGTCTCAGAGTGATGCTGAAAAACTAATTCATGCATTTATTTCCTCTAGGCTGGACTATTGTAATTCATTATTATCAGGTTGTCCTAAAAGTTCCCTGAAAAGCCTTCAGTTAATTCAAAATGCTGCAGCTAGAGTACTAACGGGGACTAGAAGGAGAGAGCATATCTCACCCATATTGGCCTCTCTTCATTGGCTTCCTGTTAATTCTAGAATAGAATTTAAATTTCTTCTTCTTACGTATAAGGTTTTGAATAATCAGGTCCCATCTTATCTTAGGGACCTCATAGTACCATATCACCCCAATAGAGCGCTTCGCTCTCAGACTGCAGGCTTACTTGTAGTTCCTAGGGTTTGTAAGAGTAGAATGGGAGGCAGAGCCTTCAGCTTTCAGGCTCCTCTCCTGTGGAACCAGCTCCCAATTCGGATCAGGGAGACAGACACCCTCTCTACTTTTAAGATTAGGCTTAAAACTTTCCTTTTTGCTAAAGCTTATAGTTAGGGCTGGATCAGGTGACCCTGAACCATCCCTTAGTTATGCTGCTATAGACTTAGACTGCTGGGGGGTTCCCATGATGCACTGAGTGTTTCTTTCTCTTTTTGCTCTGTATGCACCACTCTGCATTTAATCATTAGTGATTGATCTCTGCTCCCCTCCACAGCATGTCTTTTTCCTGGTTCTCTCCCTCAGCCCCAACCAGTCCCAGCAGAAGACTGCCCCTCCCTGAGCCTGGTTCTGCTGGAGGTTTCTTCCTGTTAAAAGGGAGTTTTTCCTTCCCACTGTCGCCAAGTACTTGCTCACAGGGGGTCGTTTTGACCGTTGGGGTTTTTACATAATTATTGTATGGCCTTGCCTTACAATATAAAGCGCCTTGGGGCAACTGTTTGTGTGATTTGGCGCTATATAAATAAAATTGATTGATTGATTGACCATTTCTAATCTGTACACAGTGGTGGGCACAGCTAACCAAGAAGTTAGCTTTGATAACCGCTAATCCGCTAACTGAAAAGTTAACTCACAAACCCAACACGACCATAATATACATACATAATATGCAATATAAACCAAATTAATCCGGATAGTTTATCTACATTAATGTCAACTCTGTCATTTTTACAAAGTCAAATTGTAACATATCTTTTCATTTTAAAATAATTCTGAAGGTTTGAATATTAACACACAGATGCCAAAAGGCATCTGTGTAAATATAAAAAAATGATTGATTGATTGATTGAAAAGGCATTATGGGAACATAATGCTTTTACATATATTTAAAACATATAAATAAAACCAACCAATCAGTGATGAGTGGAGGCTCATTTGCCCATCCCTTTGAGCATCTGTGTGTGTTAATCTTCAAACCTTCAGAATTAGCTCATTATTTAAAAATTAAAAGATATGTGTTATATTTTCACTTTGTAAAAATGACAGAGTTGATATTAATGTAGATAAACTATCCAGATTAATTTGGGTTAGAAATCAAAACCATAAGTCAAAACTGCTTTGCTTTTCATGACTTCCGCCACACATCTGGAGCAGTGTATGTTGAATGTAAATGACCTTCTACTGGGGTACAGTTGAGCTCAGCTCCTCTGTACCCCAGCTCCTCACCTCCTCAGCTCTTGTTTAAGTTTTCCCATAATCCTCTGCTTACTCTGTTGTCAGGTTTGGAATGTTTGAGTTTCTCAGTAACCATGCGAAGGATGAATCTGGACGACTGGGCAGCACCAGAGGTCTGCTGTGTGGACTTGGAGCCGGAATCATGGAGGCTATTTTAGTGGTCTGCCCCATGGAAACCATTAAAGTACGTATATCAGCTGATTTGTTATTGGAATTATGTAGTTTAAAAAAAAAGTGGTTTTATATTTAAAGGTACACTCCAGCCACCAACCCAAAGAGAGACTGCTGCTACATTATACAGTGCATTCGGAAAGTATTCACAGCACTTCACTTTTTCCACATTTTTTTATGTTACAGCCTTATTCCAAAATGGATGAAATACATTTTTTTTCCTCAAAATTTGACACAGAACACCCCATAATGGCAATGTGGAAAAAAAGGTTTTTTTTCCTTTTTTTGTTCTTTTTTTTAGATTTTTGCAAATTTATAAAAAAAAAAAAAAAAAAAAAAAAAAAAAAAAAAAAAACAAGAACCCACACGTACATAAGTATTCACAGCCTTTGCCATGAAGCTCTAAATTGAGCTCACATGCATCCTGTTTCCACTGATCATCCTTGAGATGGTTCTGCAGTTTAATTGGAGTCCACCTGGAGTAAATTCAGTTGATTGGACATGATTTGGAAAGGCACACAACTGCCTACATATAAGGTCCCACAGTTGACAGTGCAGGTCAGAGCGCAAACCAAGTATGAAGTCAAAGGAATTTTCTGTAGACCTCCAAGACAGGATTGTCTCGAGGCACAAATCGGGGGACGGGTATAGAATCATTTCTGCTGCTTTGATGGTCCCAATGAGCACAGTGGCCTCCATCATCTGTTTTGATCCACCAGGACTCTTCTTAAAGCTGGCTGCCCATCTAAACTGAGCGATCAGGGAGAAGGGCCTTAGCTCGGGAGGTGATGAAGAACCTGATGGTCACTCTGTCAGAGCTCCAGCATTCCTTTGTAGAGAGAGGAGAACCTTCCAGAAGGACAGCCATCTCTGCAGCAATCCATCATGCAGCATCATGCTGTGGGGATGTTTTTCAGCAGTAGGAACTGGGAGACTAGTCAGGATTGAGGGAAAGATGAATGCAGCAATGTACAGAGACATCCTGGATGAAAACCTGCTCTAGAGTACTCTTGACCTCAGACTGGGGCAACGGTTCATCTTTCAGCAGGACAATGACCTTTAACACACAGCCAAGATATCAAAGGAGTGGCTTCAGGACAACTCTATGAATGTCCTTGAGTGGCCCAGCCAGAGCCCAGATCGAAATCTGATTGCACATCTCTGTAGAGATCTGAAAATGGCTGTGCACCGACACGCCCTATCCATCCTGATGGAACTTGAGAGGTGTTGCAAAGAGGAATGGGCAAAACTGCCCAAAGATACTGTAGATGCGCCAAGCTTGTGGCATCATATTCAAGAAGACTTCAGGCTGTACTTACTTATGTACATGTGATTTCTTTGTTTTTTCATTTTTAATAAATTTGCAAAAATTAAAAAAAAAAAAAAACTTTTTCATGTTGTCACTGTGGGATGTTGTGAGTAGAATTTTGAGGGGGAAATTAATTTGCTCTATTTTGGAATAAGGCTGTAACATAACAAAATTGTAGAAAAAGTGAAGCACTCTGAAAACGTTCTGGATGCACTGGATTCAGTTAAATGTGTTGAAGCATGGAGCTGTGGCAATGACCCTTTCTGGCTGTGCGTCAGTCTTGTCAAAACAACTCTTAAAATGTGGATTTAAAACATCACACACACTGGTAGCACACCATATGCAGATGTGCATGAAAGAAAATAATTCTGGTCTTATAATTGGAGTTTTGTCTTTAATTGATGACACTGATGTTGTTTTTGTGTTGACCACTTTGTTCAAGTTTATCATTGGAAAAGATTTACTACCACCAACATGCAAGGGACTAATATGGCAGAGTGAGGCCTGTCTATTATTCTGTGAGCTTGTTCACAGAGCTCTACTTTGTATAATGTTAATTATTTTTAAAGTCTGTGACGTTTTATACTATTACTGTTTTTATACTATCGCGTCTCATTAGGAAATCGCCCTACATAAGAAAAGTCACACTATAAGTATCTTGCTTTTTAAAAAGCTTTGTTTTGAATGTTTTGCATTCACAACACATTTTATCCCAACAGGTTAAATTCATCCACGACCAGACTTCAGCCTTCCCCAAATACAAAGGTTTCTTCCATGGTGTCAGAGAGATTGTCAGGGTTCAAGGTGAACAACTTTAATGCATACAACTAACCTGACACCTACTGGACAAACAAGGTAACACAGCTCATTTTATAAGTAAGTAATTTAATCAGTTCATCTTGTGATCAGGTTTGAGAGGGACATATCAGGGTCTGACAGCGACTGTCCTCAAACAAGGCTCCAACCAGGCAATTCGCTTCTTTGTGATGACCTCACTGAAGAACTGGTACAGAGGTCAGTGTGCACCACTGCATGTTTCTGAAAATTCAGTGCAAGGAATGCAAAATGACTTTGTAATACAACCCCAATTCCAGTGAAGTTGGGACGTTGTGTAAAATGTAAATAAAGACAATACAATGATTTACAAATCTTCTTCAACCTATATTCAATTGAATACACCACAAAGACAAGATATTTGATGTTCAAACTGATAAACTTTATTGTTTTAGTGCAAATATTTACTCATTTTGAAATGGATGCCTGCAACACATTTCAAAAAAGCTGCTACAGTGGTATGTTTACCACTGTGTTACGTCACCTTTCCTTCTAACAACACTCAATAAGCGTTTGGGAACTGAGGACACTAATTGTTGAAGCTTTGTAGGTGGAATTCTTTTCCATTCTTGCTTGATGTACAACTTCAGTTGTTCAACAGTTCTGGGTCTCCGTTGTCGTATTTTGCGCTTCATAATGCGCCACATTTTCAATGGGCGACAGGTCTGGACTGCAGGCAGGCCAGTCTAGTACCCGCACTCTGTTACTACGAAGCCATGCTGTTGTAACATGTGCAGAATGTGGCTTGGCATTGTCTTGATGAAATAAGCAGGGACGTCCCTGAAAGTCCTTGCTTGAATGGCAGCATGTTGCTCCAAAACCTGGATGTACCTTTCAGCATTGATGGTGCCGTCACAAGTTGCCCATACCATGGGCACTAACACCCCCCCATACCATCACAGATGCTGGCTTTTGAACTTTGCGCTGGTAACAATCTGAATGGTCTTCTTCCTCTTTTGTCCGGAGGACACGACATCCATGATTTCCAAAACAATTTCAAATGTGGACTCATCAGACCACAGCACACTTTTCTACTTTGTGTCTGTCCATTTCAAATGAACTCGGCCCAGAGAAGGCGGCGGTGTTTCTGGATGTTGTTGATGTATGGCTTTTGCTTTGCATGGTAGAGTTTTAACTTGCACTTGTAGTGACAAATTGTGTTAACTGACAATGGTTTTCTGAAATGTTCCTGAGCCTACGCGGTAAGATTCTTTACACAATGATGTCAGTTTTTAATGCAGTGCTGCCTGAGGGATCGAAGGTCACGGGCATTCAGTGTTGGTTTTTGGCCTTGCCGTTTACGTGTAGAAAGTTTTCCAGATTCTCTGAATCTTCTGATTATATTATGAACTGTAGATGATGGAATCCCTAAATTCCTTGCAGTTGAATGTTGAGAAACATTGTTCTTAAACTGTTGGACTATTTTTTCATGCAGCTGTTCACAAAGTGGTGATCCTCGCCCCATCTTTGCTTGTGAACAGCTGAGCCTTTTGGAGATGCTTCTTTGATAACCAATCATGACACTCACCTGTTTCCAATTAACCTGTTCACCTGTGAAATGTTCCAAACAAGTGTTGTTTGAGCATTCATCAACTTTCCCAGTCTTTTATGTCCCAGCTGTTTTGAAATGTGTTGCAGGCATCCTTTTCAAAATTAGCAAATATTTGCACAAAAACAAAGAAGACTAAAAGTTTGAACATTAAATACGAGGTCTGTCAATAAAGTATCGTACCTTCTTATTTTTTTCAAAAACTATATGGATTTCATTCATATGTTTTTACGTCAGACAAGCTTGAACCCTCTTGCGCATGCGTGAGTTTTTCCACGCCTGTCAGTGACGTCATTCGCCTGTGAGCACGCCTTGTGGAAGGTGTGGTCCCACCCAGCTCTCCACAATTTCTGTGATACTTACTGGACTGGTAAGCATTGAAAGCCGAGATAGGCATGTCCCAACTTGTCCCATGACACGCCGAAACGGAGGTGTTCTTTGTCTCGCTCAAACAGCGAATCGGTCGTTACGCACGAAGCCTCCGCGCGGCTTTCCATGACAAAATCTCTTGTTAAAAGTGAAATCTGCCGGAAAATGGCTGATGTCCAGCTCTTGTGATAACCAGAGAAAGTGCACACGATGGTCTCGTATCCACAGAGCCATCAGCTTAGAAATTATCTGGCGTTTTCTGCCTCGTCGTCGCAGCTCGGAGCGCGGCGCGCCGAGCGTCCTTAAAGCTGTAGTAACAGTCCTTATTCTCTGTGAAGCCTGTAAAATTTTCACCGAAAGCCAGATAAATTTTTCAAATGGTTTCCAGGTGCCAGTCTCTAACAGCTTCTGAAAAAATTCAGATGGAAAAAAAGTCCAAATCATTCCGCCATTTCCAGACAATGAAAATCCGACGAGGGGGCGGGACCACTCCTTCCACAAGGCGTGCTCACAGGCGAATGACATCACCGACAGGCGTGGAAAAACTCACGCATGCGCACGAGGGTTCAAGCTTGTCTGACGTAAAAACATATGAATGAAATCCATATAGTTTTTGAAAAAAATAAAAAGGTACGATACCAATCCCAACTTCATTGGAATTGGGGTTGTAAAAGTGTTGGTGTGTATTAAACACCTGATGAAGAGGTGCTGGTTATGAGTTTTATTTTTTAATTAATGACTTTTGTCCCACCTGGGGGGTCACGTGCACCCTGCAAGCCTTGAATGAAGTGCAGCATGTTCCTTCAGGCATCAAAACAAAGTTTGCCACTGACCTCCAATATTCCTTATGGAGGCAGAATTTCAACAAAAATGCAAACGTGCACACGTGTGTGTGTGTGTGTGTGTGTGTGTGAGTGAAGGCTGCACAATATTGCAAAACAAAACAAATGACTTTGCAATATATTTTTTTCTACCATCTACAGTATATTGCATTCTGAAAAAATACAGGAATTGACACCATATTAGTTTAATAGCTCTGTTTGGAAAGAATAGCCCAGTCTGTAATGATTGGGGTGATTTTTGTAAGTGAATGCATCTGCACAAAAAATAAAACTTCAAAACAACAATAAATAAATAAATAAGACTGTGAGGAACTGCCAACAAATTACCAGTTTTTGGTCAGCCTTTTGTTGCGCTAATTCTTAGTGCCATTAAAGTGTGTAGTACTCACTTTGGACACAGTTTTGTATGATGAATAATATTAAAGTATTATTAACTGAGCGCGAGGTCTGTACAGGAAAATATCAGACCGAGCAAGTGAAGTTAATAATTAATTTATTATATGCCTATAATATGTATAAACATACGAACTTACAGTATCGCCCGAATATGAAAGCTGGTGACGGTTTTGGATTCATACCTGTTTGCTTTCTTCAACTCCATGAAGAACGCAAGCTACTAATCGCCAGAACTACGTATAAGTGGAATGGAACTGGAACAACTGGTAATTGACGGAGTGGATGATAATCAGCGGAATGGGTCATTTTTGCTTATATTACACCCAAAATAAGTATTGATGAGATGATCAGGTCTCACCATTAAAATAATCACGTTATTTAGCCACTATATAAAGCTACAGGGCAGTATTAGAAGCTCCAAACTCTTGACAGAACAAATGACAGAATGCGAGCTTGTGTGGTGCCATCTAGTGTTAGTGAAGGTAAATTTTCCAATATGGCGAGCTGCTGTGCTGGCGATTAGTGCTAATTGGAACAGAAAAGACATAAGTTTGTGATTTGCACGTGACGGGGGGACTTTCTCCTTTGTATGATAACATTATCTTAAGATTGTTTGTCAATATCTTGAGAGCAGGTGGCATAGTAAGGTGCTGTTCTGTCAATCATTCCATCAATTGTATTATCATTCTGGTTCTGCCAACTGATCTGGTTCTGCCGATTAGTACCAACTGTGAAGAACTTGTTAACAGATGGTCCGATAATTAGCTGATAAGCCTTCAATTTGTGTGTTTTTTTTTTCCGATGATATTTAGATATGTATGGACTATGTTCATCATGTCCAACTTGTTTTTTGTTTTTTTTTCCTAATCGTGTTTTTAGCTTTCTGGTTTGTAACAAATCTGATACGTGATCCGGACCGATTGTCATAGAAATGGTCTGATATGGGAAAATATCACACCAGAAATCATCCAATCAGTGCACGCATAGTGTCATAATAATGTAGTATTCACTCAAGCATCTGCATATTTCCCATAGGTGTTTACTTGTTAATCACATGGCTGTAACTGATTTTATTAACTTGGATTTTTCCTTACAGGTGATAACCCCAACAAAGCTATCAATCCTTTAGTGACTGGAGTGTTTGGAGCCATTGCAGGGGCAGCCAGTGTATTTGGAAACACTCCACTAGATGTCATCAAGACTCGCATGCAGGTAAATAATATAAAGCACAGATTACTCGTATCATTTGAATTATCCCTCAGCAGGAACTGTCCACACATTTGTTTGAGAGAAAACAAACAAATCTGAATACTACTTTGTTGGAACGCTGCTGTCTTTCCTCACAGGGTCTAGAAGCACATAAGTACAGGAACACAGTGGACTGTGGCCTTAAGATTCTGAGACATGAAGGCTTGGCAGCGTGAGTACACCTTCATTCCAGTTAGTGTGGTTTAACAACTCTCTTGTTGAAACCTCTTAAGTGTTGTTTCAACACTCTCACTGTTAAATGTTCCAAAGTTTCTTCTCAGAGTTGACACAATCAGTTTTGAGTCAACCATGTTCACGTGTAATTTAACTTTGCGGGTGCAATCATAACCTTTCCCATGAACTGAATGAGAAATGAGAATATAGTTGTGCTTTGTTTTTTGTTTTTTGTTTTTAAGTGGTGACACTATGCAGGGCTGTACAAAGTTCAGAACTGAATTGAGAATGACTCTTTGAATTTCAATTCAGTTTTTGAATTTGAGTTAAATTTTGAACTGAGATAGCAAACAGGATGCAGAATTCTATTTCTGAATTTTGCACAGCCCAAACGCTATGCCAATCATGTTACTTGAAACTAATCTACTTGAGGTCTTCATTTCTGTCATTCTGATTTTAAAGATAGCGGTGCAGTTTAGCTAAAATTTTCATAACTATTGTGCATGTTGTGATAAAAGCATAGAATTTGGTACACATATAGCCAAAGGTATTCCAATTAAAACTGGATACTGAGCCATCATGACTTTTAAATATGTCACCCATGGCAGCCATTTGTTGAAAATAAAAATGGGGAAAAAAAAAATGCTCCAATAATATTGAAGAATATACCATATTATATAATGATTCATTAGAGGTCAGTTCCAGGATAGCGCGACATCTGAAAATAAGCATTAGTTGATTTAGAATATGTGTGCTAAATTTCATGCTTTTATCACAAAATGCACAATTATTTTGCTATGTCATCCCACTAAGAAGCCCAAACACAAATGTTTGAACGCTGAACAGTGTTAATGTGCTCTCTATAGTTAAAACACACTTTCATCCCGTCTCTTTCTGGAATATTAGGACCAATTAATTTATTTTTGCTACACTTGGAAGACATTTGGGTTTGAGATGTAAAGATGAATATCTTCACTGTGATACAAATACGTATCTCCATTTTTGGTAAATTGAATATTAGTGGGTTTGCATCTGATAGTGATAATATGAGAAGACAGTTTCGAATGTTGGCTTTTAGCTCCCAAAATTTACAGCATTGTTGTAGTTGATGCCCAAATGACCTCTCAAGACCGAGGCTTGATACCTCAAGCCTCCTGAGCTCTTCCCAGGTGTCTCTCAAGCTCACAGTTTGAGGTTATGGAAACATGAACGTCACTGCCAAGATAAGGAAATTTCTCTGGACGTTTGACACTTTCACTGCTTACAGATGCATGAGTCAACCAAGAAAAACAACCACCAGTGACAGAAGCATTGTGAAGGAAAAACCCAGTGTGGCAACATCACCAATGTCCTCCAAAGAGCAGGGGTGAAGGTATCTCACTCCAGTGTACAAAGTGGGCTGCAAAAGCAGAAAGATAAAGGCCACACGAGAAAATGCATCAGTTATGGTTCATAGATACTTTACAATAGTTTTGGATCAAAGTTTTATGGACTGATGAGAACAAGATTAACATCTACCAAAGTGATGGAAAGTCCAAAGTCTGGAGGAACAAAGAATCTGCTCATGATCCAAAATATATCAATTCATCTGTGAAACAGGGTGTATTTGTGCCATAGCTTGTGCTTATGTGGCTGTTTTTCAACAGACTCGCTAGTTTTCACTGGTGATGTAACTCATGATGGCAGCAGCAGAGAGAATTCAGAAGTCTATGGGAACATTTTGTAGGCCAACGTACAGAGGAATGCACTCAAATGAATCAGGAGGAACTTGTCATGTGCAAGACCTTGATCCAAAACATACTGACAACTAAACAAAAGGACTTTTTCGGGGCTCTCGATTTGGCCTTCTCCTTGGATAAGACACTTAATCTGCATTGTCCCAGTCCACCCAGCTGTAAATGGTACTGGCCTTGGCTGGGAAAGTAATCTGTGATGGACTGTCCAGTGGAAGTGTGGACTCTCTTTTGCTTCATGCTACAATATCTGGGGATAAACACAGGCCTGATGGGACTCAATCTAAACTGTCTTCTCATATTCATCTTAAAGTCAAACCCAAATGTTTTCAGTGTCGAATATGTTCTGATCCTTGATGAGACCACTGAAAAGAACTTGACCTAACAGTACATGGTGGCCTATTTCAAAAATAAAGAAAGAAGAAGAAGAAGAAAAAAAAACCCAACCTAAATTCTGTCCTGAATCTAAACTGTCTGTTTCTCTCTGTAGTTTCTATAAGGGGACAGTTCCCCGGCTGGGCCGTGTGTGTCTGGATGTTGCTATAGTTTTTATTATCTACGAGGAGGTGGTGAAGGTTCTGAATGCTGTGTGGAAGACTGACTGAGACAACTTCACCTCCCTGCTTCAGACACAGATCCAGGTTTGTACGTTAAGGAAGAAATCCGACATCATGGACTGGCTCTGTAAATGAGACGGAGAGAGAACAGGTTTAGTATGGCCCAAACCTGGACCTGGGTACACATAGAACCAGCTAACCCTAACCTGCTTGAATAGAAGAAGGGTCAGTTTCACAAAGTGAGACCATAAAATTAGTAGAGAAGCTTGAATCTTTGACTGGAGTGGGTTGCTTGACGCGAGGACGTTTCACTTCAAATTGCAGAAGCGCAGAAGAAACGTCCTCGTGTCAAGCAACCCAGTCCAGTCGAAGATTCAAGCTTCTCTACTATGAAAACCAACTGGACAACTGAGAGCCTACACAGAAACCATAAAATTAGACAAATAACTGATAAAAGCTACTGTGTCCAGGAGATATTAATGACTGTATGTAAAAGAAAGCCTGAAGCAGCATGTTTGAAATTATTATAAAATTATTATTTCAAAATGTCAATGTTCTGGTTAACTTAAAGCTATAGTGTGTATAATTTAGTGTCATCTAGTGGTGAGGTTGCAGATTGTGTTATACTCTTGCTGGTTGCGATATTGTTTCTCTTCACGTTTTTGATTCATTGGCAATGCCGATTCATGCCTCCTTGCCTTCTCTTGTGGTGAGCACCATGTATGATCCAATCAGTTTCACAAAAATGAGGGTTCCTAAACTTGTGAGCCTGCACTAGCAACCAGTAGACAGTGTATAGGCAAACAACCATGGATTGCTCTTATTTTTCATTAGTCTTCCAGTGGTGCTGCAAAATGCAAAAGATGGAGTGAGTATGTCCTTTTTGGGTTCCTGTACCAACATGGCGGCTTTCATGTGAGTGGGGCCCACTCTCATGTAGATATGGTGGGCTCAGTCTAACCTGAAAAAAAACCCACTTTGATTCATTATTGCAGCTAATTATACACTAATGAACAGATGGTTTTGAATGCTATATTCCATAATTTTAAAAATCTGCTTCATAAAATGTCCTCTTCAGGGAGTAGTATGATGTGTTGTCATTCACAACTGTTTTGCTGGTGTTTCATGTATGTATGTATGTATGTATTATTATTATTATTATTATTATTATATTGTATGCTGGTGTCATTTTTTTTTTTTTTTAATAAAATAGTGCCTAATACAGCTTTTTAGAGACTGAAAGCAGCAGTTTGTAGTCATCCCATTAACTGTATTAACACCCATAATTGTAAGGCTTTAAGTAAGAAATGTTTTACTTTTATGATATGCTGATGATGATGATATTATTATTATTATATTATTATTATTATGTATAAAATGCAGCTTCTTTTTATTCTTGTGCCAAATACCAAATCTGTTATGAAACTGTAGTCAGAGTGAGAACAAACAGAAGTACTAGCTTTTGATATTAAAAGAGAAGAGCAAGTATTATTACTCTGCTATACATTTTCCAAATATTTATTATGTATTTAAATGGAATGTAGAGTATATAGACAGTCAAGAGACATCTCACTGTTGACTTAGTGTATGTAGTGTGGGTGTGTGTGCATGCGCACATGTGCTGTTTTTATTTATTTATTTTTTCTTAAAGTTTGTAAGTGTTTCAGTTTTTCTCTGCAGTGTGAACTGCTGTTTTTTTTTTTTTTTTTTCTCGTTCTTTGAATTTCTGGATGTATGTGTGTTTTCTCTTTACATTTAAAAGTTTAATTCTTGGTTTACATTCAGCATCCATATTTAGTGCCGTGTTTAATTTTTCTTGAATATTCTGTATTCTTATTTCACTCGTGTGCCTTTTGTGGTTTGAATTTGTATTACTGGACAAATATTCTCATGATGTCCGCTGACTTGATATTGTTAATATCTGTAATAAGTGATTGTTGATATCAGTCAGAATATCAAAATAATTAAAATTTGTCCTCGTGCCATCACTGGAGATGCAAAACTGTCAGAATCTGTGTGTGTAAAGACTATATTAAATGAATGTTTTTTTGTTGTTGGTTTTTTTTAATAACTATTGATATATTATTTTATGTTTTGCCAAACAAGATACTTGTAATGTTTGGTGCTAAATAGTTAAGAGGTGTGTTTGTGAGTGTATGTGACCTTCTGTGGATCTTTGTGATGAAGCTTAGTCAAAAAAAAAAAAAAGGTTTGTCTCTACTAAAGTCGTGTTGTTGGGGAAACAAAAGTCATTAAAATACAAACTGAAAGTTTGCAATCATGTAGAGTGTGTTTTGTTGAACTGAATTATAACACATCATGTCTATGAGGAAAAAAATCCTGAATACATCTTATCTGTGCTCTTGCATCAACACACACCATACAGTAGTGTTCAGAATAATAGTAGTGCTATGTGACTAAAAAGATTAATCCAGGTTTTGAGTATATTTCTTATTGTTACATGTGAAACAAGGCACGGCAGTAGATTCAGTAGATTCTCACAAATCCAACAAGACCAAGCATTCATGATATGCACACTCTTAAAAACCTCCTAAGACCCAGAGGTTCTCATGAAACAAAACTTTAGTATTATGGTCTAGACAACCAAAAATGTCATGTCCCCATATGTGGATGCCAGGCCCTAGGAGTTTATGGCTATGAAATTGGGCTATTAGTAAAAAAAAAAAGTAGAAAAGGGGGTGTTCACAACAATAGTAGCATTCAATCAGTGAGTTTGTCAATTTTGTGGAACAAACAGGTGTGAATCAGGTGTCCCCTATTTAAGGATGAAGCCAGCACCTGTTGAACATGCTTTTCTCTTTGAAAGCCTGAGGAAAATGGGATGTTCAAGACATTGTTCAGAAGAACAGCATAGTTTGATTAAAACGTTGATTGGAGAGGGGAAAACTTATTGCAAAAAAATTATAGGCTGTTCATCTACAATGATCTCCAATGCTTTAAAATGGACAAAAAAAAAAAAAAACCAGAGACGTGTGGAAGAAAACGGAAAACAACCATCAAAATGGATAGAAGAATAACCAGAATGGCAAAGGCTCACCCACTGATCAGCTCCAGGATGATCAATGACAGTCTGGAGTAACCTGTAAGTGCTGTAACAGTTAGCAGATGCCTGTGTGAAGCTAATTTATTTGCAAGAATCCCCCGCAAAGTCCCTCTGTTAAATAAAAGACGTGCAGAAGAGGTTACAATTTACCAAAGAACACATCAACTGGCCTAAAGAGAAATGGAGGAATATTTTGTGGACTGATGAAAGTAAAATTGTTCTTTTTGGGTCCAAGGGCCACAGACAGTTTGTGAGACGACCCCCAAACTCTGAATTCAAGCCACAGTTCACAGTGAAGACAGTGAAGCATGGTGGTGCAAGTATCATGATATGGGCATGTTTCTCCTACTATGGTGTTCGGCCTATATATCGCATACCAGGTATCATGGATCAGTTTGGATATGTCAAAATACTTGAAGAGGTCAGGTTGCCTTATACTGAAGAGGACATGCCCTTGAAATGGGTGTTTCAATAAGACAATGACCCCAAGCACACCAGTAAACAAGGAAAATCTTGGTTCTAAACCAACAAAATTAATGCCTCGCAGATGTGAAGAAATCATGAAAAACCGTGGTTATACAACTAAATACTAGTTTAGTGATTCACAGGATTGCTAAAAAAGCAGTTTGAACATAACAGTTTTGAGTTTGTAGCGTCAACAGCAGATGCTACTATTATTGTGAACACCCCCTTTTCTACTTTTTTACTAATAGCCCAATTTCATAGCCTTAAGAGTGTGCATATCATGAATGCTTGGTCTTGTTGGATTTGTGAGAATCTACTGAATCTACTGGTACCTTAATGGTTTCCCATGTAACAATAAGAAATATACTCAAAACCTGGATTCATCTTTTTAGTCACATAGCACTACTATTATTCTGAACACTACTGTATATCGCATACCAGGTATCATGGATCAGTTTGGATATGTCAAAATACTTGAAGAGGTCATGTTGCCTTATACTGAAGAGGACATGCCCTTGAAATGGGTGTTTCAACAAGACAATGACCCCAAGCACACTAGTAAACAAGCAAAATCTTGGTTCTACACCAACAAAATTAATGCCTTGCAGATGTGAAGAAATCATGAAAAACTGATTATACAACTAAATACTAGTTTAGTGATTCACAGGATTGCTAAAAAAGCAGTTTGAACATAATAGTTTTGAGTTTGTACCGTCAACAGCAGATGCTACTGTTATTGTGAACACCCCCTTTTCTACTTTTTTTTTTTTTTACTAATAGCCCAATTTCATAGCCTTAAGAGTGTGCATATCATGAATGCTTGGTCGTGTTGGATTTGTGAGACTCTACTGAATCTACTGGTACCTTGTTTCCCATGTAACAATAAGAAATATACTCAAAACCTGGATTAATCTTTTTAGTCATATAGCACTACTATTATTCTGAACACTACTGTATGTTCCTCTGGAACTCCAATCTACAGCATTTCTTCAGTGCATTTAGTTGCAGAGGCAGTTGCCCATTGCTGATTTTTGGCTCCAATTGCCTTCCCAATTCTAAAAATGTAGAAATCAGGTTTGATTTATGACAGCAACATGTTTTTAAACCTTTAATTGTATCAAACATAATCCATCTGTAAAATTAAAGTCAGTAAGTCTGTTTGGCTGCTCCCTTGTTTGCACTCAGGGTCACCACAATAAACGCAACGTGGATGTGCGTGTTGAATTGGGGACAGGTTTTACTCCAGATGCCCTTCCTGACAAAACTCCACATTACAAGGAGAACTGTGGCTGGGGTGGGGTTTGAAACAGGAATGTTGCACACTGAAACCAAGCGCACTAACCCCTGCATCTGTAAAATTAAAGAAAAAAGTGCATATTACTACTATCTGAACAAATTACAGCTCATTATTCATGTTCTGATTGCATCATATTTTCCACTCCAGATCTTATAAATCTGAGTCACTGCACATTTTCTACTGATGTAATATCCTTCTTCAGGTAAGGAGCCCACATCTGGCTGGCATATTCCAAATGAGCCCAGACAAGTGCCTTGTAGACCAGAAGTAAATTTATAATCCCCATTACGGCGTTAGCTTTTTTTTTTTTTTTTTTTTAATCTTTGCTGCCATATGCCCCAAGAAAGCATTTGTACCCAATGACAAATCAAAGTGAGCTTTATATGTTTCAACAAAATCCCACAGCAAAACCCAACCTATTACATCATTATCAATTTACAATAAGTCATACCAATCAGTCATAAAATAAAAATGGGTGTGATAAACAATATTCAATTCTCTAATATGTGTTCCAGTAGTTTTTTAAATACAGAATATTTAGGCTTGAAGTGCTAAACAAAATGTGTTCTGCACCAGGTTAAGTTTGCAACACAAGGCACCACAGTGATCAAGTCAGGTTAAAAGAGAAAACTGTGGCATGAGGCTTAACATACGAGCTAACAAACCCACTTACCTCTTAGTACAGCCATCTGGTCTTCCTGTAACACTTTTTTTTTCCTTACACAGTGTGCTTGATCATGGATTGGGTGTGGTCAACTAGTTTGTAGCACTGTGAGCTGAAATGATTTGATCTTAAAGAAATAAACAGAATAGAATTAGTACAAACTATGCAGGGCAGGTAAGAAGTAATTATGTCCACCAAGGACATAACAAAAATCATTGGCGTTTATTTATTTGTCTGTCTTTTAGCAGGATTACGTTAAAACTATTGCATGGATTTTGACAATAGATATTAGGCCATGGAAGACTCCATTCAATTTTGGAAGCGATCCGGATCCAGAATCTGGAATCCGGTTTCACTTTATACAGGCTTTGAAGGATTACTGTTAGTAATCCTATGTCAAAACTGTTATTATGTCAAAACTGCTGCATGGATTTTGACAAACTTTTCACCACAGATAGCTATTAGGCCATGGAAGATTCTATTAAATTTTGTAGGTGATCCAGATCCAGATCCTGGATCAAGATTTCTGTATCAAGATTACACTTTATATTTGCTGTGAAGGATTACATCAAAACTACTTCATGGATTATCACAAAATTTTCACCACAGATAGATATTAGGACACGGAAGACTCCACTAAATTTTGGAGGTGCTCCAGATCCGGATTGGTGGACGTCAGAAATCTCTGATTGCTCTTGTTGTACATATTTTCACTCCTGTCAAATGCACATCTCTCTTTATGTTCTCGTTCACTCTCTTTGCTTTTTGTCAGTCGTTTCATGGGTTACTACACTATAGCAGCACCGGTGTCACCAGAGCCTCTGAAATGTGTAGTAAAACCTACACATCAGTGATGAGAGAGGCCTTCTCTCTCTTTCTGTAACTGTACAAAGAGGCTTTATAAATGTCCAGCAGCCTCCCTTCACCTAACCATCATCACTTTTTGTCATCACATTTGCTTATTTATTTGCATTTAACACATGAATAACTGTATCACCAGAATATTTAAGAAAATTTCCAAAGTTTTTAAACACCCTGTAGTAACATATTGAAAATGCAGTGAAGATCATAATACAATAAAGCCAAAATTGGACAAAATGGGATGGGTACAACATAAAAATTACAAAAAAAATGACAATGACAAAAACATACTCCATTTCGTGATGGTATTAAAAGTAATAGATTAAATCATTTTTCGTGACACTGTCACAAATTTGGAGTGACACTGGGTTGGTACTACCAGTAGGTAAAATAGTAGTGCTTCAGACTAGTATTTTAACTTGTCCGGTTTTGGCTTCCACTTTAAAATTATTGTTTCCTAATTGGTTAGAACAAAATGGGATACTGGTTAATAATGTTCCATGCAAGGCTGTATGATATAACAATATATCTTTCAGATGTTAGAAAAATGTCTATTGATATAGTTTATATGTTACTCTGTAGTTTATCACTAATGCTGCAGCTAACAAGCTATGCTTAGCCTTGCATAGTGTTGTCGAAGTCGCTACTGCTTCCTATGTAATAATACAGGAAGCAGGTCATGACATAACCCAAACTGACAGGTTGATGAACAACAGAAATACAATAAATACGAGGAGAAAAATAAGACATGAAGCACAAAGGGGAATACGATAAGTGCAGGAGCGAATGACATCACGCACTAGGTCAAACATAAAGCCAAGTCATGAGGGGCGGGGCCCTCGGATCCGGAGGATCAGATGGCTGCCACTCATGGCTGACAGGGGTGACCATGGCAACTGTACATGGTAGGCGAACGGGAGATGAGACAGGAGGACTCTCACCACATACTCACAGACACACCAAGAGCGTGCACACCCACATGCACACCAACACACCCACGCAGGACATCCACACCCATCCCCAGGGGGCATGGCACACAGAGGGGAACCACACGTCCATACATTCCCACACACACACACCCACGCAGAACATCCACACACATACCCAGAGACCATGGGAGAAGGAGCACACAGAGAATCAGAACACACCTTCACACATGCACATAAGCACACCCTGGGAAAGAGAGGGCATGATACCTACATACATACAAATGTATTCACACGCATCCTCTCACACACACCCACAACCAATGGAATGACAGGTGAACAAAGACATAAAAGGACACTAGGACAACTCAAAAACCCCAGGACAAACCAAAACCCAACAATCTTACTCCCACTCATAAACAAGACCTTGAGATATTTATGCTCCTCCATTCCTGGCAATAACTCTCCCCTGATAAAGAAGGTCCCCTTGATCAGAGAAGAACCTTTCCAGTGCACATTAAAGTTCATTGTCTGATGAAGCCATCAGAACCACATCATCTGCAAAACGCAGCAATGAAATTCTGAGTTCACCAAGCTGGACACTCTCCAGTCCCTGACTGCGCCATGAAATCCTGTCCGTGAACATCATGAAGAGGATTGGTGACAAAGGGCAGCGTCGGCAGAGCCCAACACTAACCGGGAAGAGGTATGATCTAATACCAAGAACATGGACACTGCTCCTACTTTGGTCATTCAGAGATGGACAATGTGTTGCAATTTCCCTTACCCCCCACAGGACACCTCAAGGAACCCGGCCCTACACGTTTTCCAAGTCCACAAAACACATGTAGACTAGTTATATTATATTATGAGCTAGAGTATTTTCACTAAACTGCACAAATCAAGAAGAATCAGGTGGAAGTAGTAGTACAGTAGATAGATATTCATCGGGTCACACCCTGTTGTCAGTTATTTTGCAAAATAAAGTGTATTGGTGATTACATTCTGTTAATTCATTGATTCATAATACCTCGGTAAAAAATATAACTATATTGTAATAACCTTATTATGAACAGTGGAGCATTTAAACTTGTTTCAGTGAGGTCGAGGATTTGAATATTTGTCTCACCACTGACAGTGACCGAGGTGAGCTTTGGCAACAGCCCGCTGCGCCACGTGCGTCCTTTCATTCACGATCACTGAAGGAAAAGTAACGTTATTGTTGTGCAGTCTTTGTGCGGTCCAGACACTTTAAAGAACGAGACTGACTGACGGCTCTACGTAACATATTCTATAATATCATGTTTCATTGTGTCACTGTCCGTGGTGCTGAATCAATTTTTTTTTTTTTTTTTTTGACGGAGAAAAGTCGATCTGATAGACTGACACGTGATGTCCTGTGTGAAACACAGTCTTTCTTTTCTCCTGTGGGTTTTATAGGTTTCTGGGATGATATTTCAACCCAAGGGCTGAGTCTGTTTTGTGTGTTTTTCAAGGACTTACTTTATAATATTAATAATAATGATGATAAAAACATCAAATCACGGTTCATTCGTCTACCACAGCAGCGATGATTGCTCAACTTATTTTGGAGACAATGACGCACGTATCGTAAACCAGTTACTTAAGTGAGCGAGGGGGCGTAGGGGAGGGGTGTTGCGTTATGTGTTTCCTAATCCGGTGCGCACACTGGCTGCGCTTTTACGCATCGTGGTTCGTGCGGGTGCGCGGTGCTGCACTGATCGATTTACTTCAGAACAGACAATTGCAATTGTATCATATATAGGCAATAACTAAAATAATCACAATAAAATTAAAAACTTTTAAAAGCCCTCCAGAGCGCGTGGAACGAGCGTCGGACGTCATGCTGTCGCACGGATGGAGCTCAGCGCGCTTCGGGTTTGTCGTTTTTGGATATTTGGCGTTTTTCTTCGGCGTAATTGTTCCAGGAGCCGACGCGGGGTGCAGGGAGAGAGAGAACCCGAACTGCTGCACCGGCAGGAATAACGAATGTTTTGAGTACACCAAGAGAAAAACAGTCTGCTATTGTGACACCTACTGTCAGAAAACCAGAGACTGCTGCGAAGACTACCAGCCCGTGTGCCAAGTCTCTGGTGAGTTGTTTGTTCTCTATTGGTAACAACTTTTTTTTTTTTTTTTTTTTGGAGCTGCTCAGACAGAACGGCTTTAAAGGAAAGTTGCCGTTTTGCACGCTGCGCCTGCGTGTAGTCCGTGGGCCAATTCCAGAAATGTGCACTCTGGTTGCACCCCCCCTGCAACTTTAGTTTGATGGTACCACATTGTTCCTGGGTCTATTGGGATGACATTTTAACTTGTTGTCATTCACACAACCCGTCAAGGCTATATGAAAACAGCCACTTTATAATCGAGGGGTCGGAACGGCAGCTAAAAAAAAGATGAAATATGTAATAAACATGTCACTACTGGAACCAGTTGTCCAGGAAGGTTCAAAATGTTATACACATAAACAAAACTTATATATTTAGTGAATAAGCACCTTGGTTTTCATTATGCATGGTGTAAAATATTGATATACTGTCCATTTGTCTAAAAAACAACCGATATTATTGCGTTTTTTTCAAAAGTTTTGTTTTGTTATTATTAAGTACAATCTGTATATAACTTAAAACAAACAACACAGATTCTTATGTTATTCCTACTATACCATATGAAATATAGACATCCTAGCATCAGTAGTAGTGGTGTTAGAAGCATTTTCTTACCCCTACCCCCATATTAATGATAATCAGATAATAAGCGATTTTCTGGAAAACATGTCAATTTTATTACTGAATGACTTTGACACTGGCCATACTGGCTGAAAAGTAATACTACTAAATACATAAACATGATCAACTTTACCAGCTAAACATAGCTTTGAACAAAATTTATTAACAACTGCTGTAGGTAATAGGTAATGCATGGTTTGCCTTTAGTGGTAGTACAATGTTTCGGGCAGGCATTTTCATACATACGTATAATACTCGTATAATACTGCATGTTATTCTAATGTCACTCTAATTGTCATTATAATCATCATAGTCATCATAATCATCCTCATCATCATCACTGGATTCCACTTGGTCTGTTTTATGGATGTTTGTGCATTGGCTGCAACCACATGCATCAGTACATGGTAGAGCATTCTTGCGGCATGAGCACCGACAACTCACACACTGCCCAGTATTACAATTGCAGGAAACCAACTGCAGGAGTGCCTTTGGTGCAGGTGGCTTATCCATCCAGTGTATAGATATTGTGCCATTGCTGAGGTCCCAACCATGACCATCAGGCGTTGGTGTCGTAGCATCAGCATCAAGTGATGACTGCCAGATGCATGCCTGGTAATTTGCACGCTTCACATGGTACTTGAAGGCATCTTTTGTGGGTGGAAGATGACAGGTTTGTGCATTCTTGCTGCAGAAAAGTTTGTAGCGCACAAGGTCTGTGTCATTGCCACTCTGTCCATAGAGTGAACAGACAAATTTTTCACAGCCTTTCACTCTTTCATCATTAGCATCAAATGATGATCCAACCAGTTTCATGGCATTGCACATCTCTGCATTAGAAACAACCATTTTGAATGCCCGCTTCTTGCCCTTGCCAATGAACGCACTCGTACTGTCAGAGCCAGTGAATGCATGCATTCCTGGCAATGCTTCACACACATCATTTCCTAGTATCTTGCCTATTGCTGTGACATCAAGGTACCGCTGTCTCTGTTTGGTTCCAGTGCATGACAGAGACACTGGTTCCAGTCAGGGCCCTGACGTGCAACCTTGGGGGCACAGGGGGCACAGGTATCAAGGTTTATCAATGGTTCAGCCATGGCTCATGACAATCTGTAGAATGAAAGGATAGTAGAAATAACCTGTGAATAGATCTGTGTTGTTTGTTGTAAGTTATATACAGATGGTACTTAATAATAACAACTTAAAATGAAACTTTTGAAAAAAAAAAAAAAGCAAAAATATTGGGTGTTTTTCAGATAAATGGACAGTATATCAATATTTTACACTATGGATAATGAAAACCAAGGTGCTTATTCACTGAATATACAAGTTTTGTTTATGTGTATAACATTTTGAACCTCCCTGGATAACTGTTTCCAGTGGTGACATGTTTATTACATATTTCAGCTTTTTTGCTGCCGTTCGGACCCCTCGATTATAAAGTGACTGTTTTCATATACCCTTGACGGGTTGTGCGAATGACAACAAGTGAAAATGTCATCCCAATAGACCCAGGAACAATGTGGTACCATCAAACCAAAGCTGCAGGGGGGGGGTGCAACCAACTCAATAAATAAGGCTCTTTTTGGAATTGGCCCACGGACTAGTGTTTGTTTGTGGCACTGAGACAGTGAGATACACTGCGCATGGCTACTGTCTCCATGAAGCCCTGAATAACACACATTCATCACGCACTAAGCTTAAACTATGAACTGCGGCTGAACATGTGCCCGTTTTCTCTCTAACATCAAATATAACCAGTGGCGGCTGCAGAGATTTTTTCTGCAGGTGCTATGGGGGAGCTTGGCATTTTTATGAGGGTGTTATGAAATAACGGCTCCTGTGTCCCAGCGGCTCTCTGCTACACCTCTGCCACATTCACCACATTCATGGGCGTGCGTACACATAGCCACATTCTGAATTCTGATCTGTGACTTTCACTAATGACATACAGAATGACCAAAATCACACACAAACAGGGGCGTAGGCAGAAATCATAAAATGGGTGGGCCCAGAAAAAATCAGACGGGCCCAACCTTTGGGGTTGTAGGTAAGGTGTAGGTATTATAATACACCGTTTGAAAAAGTATGCCTCCTTTGGACATCGCAAGCAACGTTATCACTTAGCCTACAGCACTGGCAAAGTGAGCACACAGACGCGACACGTCAGACAAAAGTACTCTTCATGGATAATGCACGCTGCAGTGCAGCGCCACACACACACACACACACACACACACACACACACACACACACACACACACACACACACACACACACACACACACACACACACACACACACACACACACACACACACACACACACATACACACATTCAGTGCAAGTCTGGTAGCCTACTTGACTCGGCCTAAACCCAAAATGTCAATAGGTATTTAAATAAGGCACTGTTTCAAAAATGAATTCCAAGTTTAATGATGAACACATCTCAGCCAACTGCACAGATGCTGTGTGCACAGTTACACAGACGCAAAGTGTCAGACACAAGCACCCCATGGACAGTGCAAGCAGCAACGCAACACTTAGTCATGTAAAGTCCTTTAAAATAAAAACTCAAAATATATCCGCAACATGAAAACAGGTTAGCTTGGCGGCCAAATTATGAAATTGATAAACAATGGAAACGATGGCTCAGCGGCCAAATTAAAAACCATCAGAACGGACACCAACATGATTCGTGGCAGTTGCTGTATAATATTAACAATTAGGCCTATTTAGAAGAAAAAAGTAATTAATGATCTCACACTTACATTTGACGAATCCTTTTAATGCGTGTTACAGCAGGAGATGACAGGGTTTTTGTTGAACTCTCTTATCACATCATCATAGTCCAATGATTCGGTCAGTTCTCTTTCAAGGAAAAGCACGGAGAGTGCATTCAGTCTGTGAGTCAACATGGATGTTCTGGTGGACGTTTTTATCCGATTAACAGTAGAAAACAGCCGTTCGACAATGCATGTTGTTATTGGCATTGTGATGAGGGCCCGCAGAAGACTATTTATTTGAGGAAAAATGTGGTCCCTCGTTTATCGCGGGAGTTATGTTCAAAAATAACCCGCGATAAACGAAATCCGCAAAGTAGTCAGCGCTATTCTTTGCAATTATTATAGATGTTTTAAGGCTGTAAAACCCCTCACTACACACTTTTCTCAAACAGGCATTAACATTTTCTCACTTTTCTCTCTTGTGTAAACACTCTCTTTTTTCTTCTGTGCGAGAAGATTATAAACAGACACACACAGAACACAATGCACGTGCTGTCCCTTCGCTCACTGCCTCCCGAGGTACGGATGCGGGACTCGCAAAGAATCCAAGTCCTCTCTCGGTGGTCACAGAGCTCTGTGGCTGCGATCAACATCCGGATCAAAACAGCGAGCGTAGTCTCTGGACCTGTTGCCAGATTTGGCGCAATTCCGCACAGCAGACAGGAGGGCGGCGGTGTGATTGGCCCGCTGCGGCGTTTACTGAGCCCGCAGAAAGCGCATTGGAGGCAGTGAGAGCAATCACGGTGAT
This sequence comes from Thalassophryne amazonica, assembly GCF_902500255.1. Taxonomy (NCBI): domain Eukaryota; kingdom Metazoa; phylum Chordata; class Actinopteri; order Batrachoidiformes; family Batrachoididae; genus Thalassophryne; species Thalassophryne amazonica. The sequence goes on from NC_047107.1 coordinate 83,445,314, forward strand.
GCCGACCGGTGCCGTGAACGGCCTGCCTGATAAGGATGCAGAACACAATGCGCCGTTTAAAAAAAAGTATGCAAAATTGCACTAAAAAAATCCGCGAAACTGCGAGGCCGCCAAAGGTGAACCGCGTTATAGTGAGGGACCACTGTACTCTGAAAATGAATTAATAAAAATCACAGAAGATGAACCAGATTTTTTTGACAAATTTATTAATTGTCGCTCAGTGCTAATGCAATACCATATCATAGGAATACAATGAGGCAACAACAGGTGACTGTCGAGTGTCGACTCAGCCTTCTCATTGGATGGGGCGGGCCTGGCTGACAAGTGGGTGGGCCCAGGCCCATCCAGGCCCACCCATGGCTACGCATAAGCACACAAACTTAGGCTACTTTTCAATACAAATATCCCTAGACCTACACATGTAGACCTATATGTACCTTATAGCCTCAGCGGAAAAAACACCAACAGCAGGCAGAGGAAAAAACCATTGATGTCTTCATAACAGTACAATGGACCTGTTGTTGTGGTTAAGAGCAAAAGCATCAATGAGTTGGTTGCTGTCCAGGGGCCGTGTTCTCTGAGGGTTAATTGCCAGGAGTGACACCGGGTCATTGGTTTGTGTGCCTCTACTGCTGTTCCTCAGGTAGTTCTTTAGGCAACACAGGCTCACTTCTTTCCAGTTCCACTCATGGATATTTTGGCAGCAAAAACTGAATCATTTCAGCAACTTGAAACTACACTCACTGCAGTACGACGTCATCATTCATGCTGAAAAAAACTCGTCCATGCTTTTGTCTCCTCTAGGCTTGACTACTGTAACTCCCTGCTCTTTGGGATCACTGGAAAAAACCTTCAAAGGCTCCAATACATTCAAAACAATGCAGCTAGAATTCTGATGAGAGTACATAAACAGGAACACATTACACCTATACTCCATAACCTTCAATGGCTCCCCATCAATTCAATTTCAATTTATTTAATTTATATAGCGCCAAATCACAACAAGGTTGCCTCAAGGCACTTCACACAAGTAAGGTTTAACCTTACCAACCCTCACAGCAAGCACACAGGCGACAGTGGTAAGGAAAAACTCCCTCTGAGGAAGAAATCTCAGGCAGACCAGACTCAAAGGGGTGACCCTCTGCTTGGGCCATGCTACCGATACAAATTACAAAAGCATCAACGTTCTCAGCTATCACCTACAGAATCCATTTTAAGATTGCTTTCATCACCCACCAATGCATCCATGGCAATGCCCCCACATATCTCAAAGACCTTCTCACCCCCCACACATCTTCCCGTTCCTTCCGTTCATACAACACTAATCTTCTCCGTCCCCCTCGCACCAAGCTTCACACCATGGGAGACAGAGCCTTCTGTTCAGCTGCCCCTCATATTTGGAGCTCCCTCCCTCACCATCAGAGGACTTCACAAACTGTGGAAGCTTTTTAAAAAAGTCTCTAGATATACCTGTTTAGACAGGCCTCTCACAGACCTCAGTAATTTTTTATCTGTTGCATCTTAGTCTTTTTATTCTATTTTATTATTTTATTTTGGTATTATTCTATTCTGGTGACTGTTTTTATCTTAAGCTTTTCTGTTTTTATTCTCTTATTTATCATTAGTTTTATTTTATATATTTTTTCTGTAGCACTTTGAGATTTTTATGAATGAAAGGTGCATTATAAATGAAATTTAATATTATCATGACATTGTTGAACGTGATGTCATTGAATGTCACATTACACTCATTTTGTGTAAAATAATCAGTTCCGTTGATGAATGTTTATTTTCTTCTATGAGTGGAATATTTATCTAATCGCATGAATCTGAAAATGCCAGAAGTGTCTTACTGTGGAAAACTGAAGGGACGATGTCATCACCCTGCCTCCGTAACATGTTAACAGTGTAACTTAGTCAAACATAGCATATTATTTTTTTCTTCTTGTTGGTGGTGGGACAAAGTGCTGGCGTGCTTCAGCTCAGTCTGAGAAAGTCACCCAGAGCAGAAAGACACAGAGGGACATCTTTAAAAACTCTAAAAAAAAAACCCTTAACAAGTAACTTCCGTCATATTGAATTACACATTTCCAAACGTCATCTTCCAAAACAAAGATGTCATGTGGAGAACAGTTTTTATCTGTGATGATGAATCCTGGCAACAGGTCGGATTAAAAGACTTTCTTTAATCCATGAGACATCTTCTAAAGTTTTAACTTTTGGTGTTAGCCCCACTTCTCCATTTTTTGTAGAAGCGTTACAGCGCTACATACAGGCCTGGCATATGTACTACAGCATTTTCATGCAGTTTCACTGGATCTGTGAGAATGGAGATATTTATTGAATGGAACACTTTTTGAAAATGACAAAGAAAAAGACTGTATAGGAGAAGTTCAGTTTCAGGGTAGACAAGGTCTTTAACCCTCTGGGGTCCAAGGGCATTTTTTGGACAGTTCACTCGCCTGGCATAAATGTTTTATTATTGCTGTTAACAGCTCTCCCTGCATCCCACAATCAAGTTTTATGTCTCTTTTTTTTCAGGACAACCTGTGCTTTTAGAATATATATGTTTTTGTGGTGTTTTCTAAGTGTAATAAAGGTTTACAATCAAAAATAGGCAAGGAAAAAATAAAGCGAACAATAATTTTCCACACACATTTATTCAAAACACACAGCAAACTATAATAAACAACTGTTTTGACACTTTATAAAGGCAATTTGAGGTCTTGTGTGAAAGACTGTACAACAATAAGGTTCAAACAATAAACACAAATGCACATTTTGAACAATATATCCAAAATGGTCTATGCGTTTTGTTGTCCATTGATATGGTAAACAGTGCTTTACGCAGAGAAAGCAACAGAGTTATCCAGTAACATTCACGTGCAAACTAGTGGAGCAATCCTGATAGTTACACACTCTTTGTTTGAGCACGTGAGATTGTCATCAGAGGCTCTCCATGTGCTCCTGCTTTCAATGATCGCTGTGCGTAATGACGCAGGGGCACTGTACTAATAGTATGTACTCATTGGCGCACCCAGGGGGCTATTCAAACTGGCCAACTAGTAACATATCACTCCTGAAAACGATCTTTGGCTTTTCACGTGAGGTAAATCTGCCCTACGATTGGATTCTGGAAAACCATATGACAGTGAACCAATTCCGATTGGACACTCACATTGTGCACGTCATCACACAGCTTCTATGAGGAGTACAAAGATGGCCGATGGTTGGCTCAAAAGTCTGCAGTGTTAACTTTTCAGCAAAAAAAAAAGTAAGCTTCTATCTCATCGAATTCAACAGTTATTTCTAATTTAGTAAAGCTTGGTCTTAGCCGTCGTTTACGATGGCGTCAGCCCCAGAGGGTTAAAAACATGGGATGAAATTAAATTAAAATAATAAATGAGGAATTATTTTCTTGGGGGTACTATGGGGGTGCTATGACAAATCCAGGGGGCGCTCTAGCACCCCCTAGTGCCCCCTGGCGCCGCCCATGAATATAACACATGTAACAAACGTTCCATCAAGGGACCAGAAGCAGTTGGGTGGATCATATGATCAGAAGTTTGCATACAGTCATCATGAACATGAATGTCATCATGGCAACATGGACTTTCAGTTATTCCTTCGTACTGTTGTTTTTATGTGACAGAATGATTGCGCAACATACAACAGAAATAGAAGAAAAAAGAGTGGGTGGGGGGGCAGAAGTTTGGATTTATTTGTTTTAATCAACACAAGCTCAAAATTATATGAACAGAATCAGAAATATACACACACCCACTTACATTACTGCTGCTGAATGTTCTAAAAAGTCTTGCTGGTCTTTTAACCTGCTATTAGTCATCATGACTGAAAACAGACGGTAGCTTCTGTGTGCCAACATGCATCAGGAAAGTATTCATAGCATTTCACTTTTTCCACAATTTGTTATGTTATAGCCTTTTTGTAAAATGGTGTAAATTCATTTTCCCCCTCAAATTTCTACTCACAACACCCCATAATGACTATGTGAAAAAGGTGGGGGTTTTTTGTGCAAATTTATTAAAAATTAAAAAACTAAGAAATCACATGTACGAGGTCTGTGAGAAAAGTATCGTACCTTTTTATTTTTTTCAAAAACGATATGGATTTGAATCACGTGCGATTACATCAGCCAACCTTGAACCCTCGTGCGCATGCGTGAGTTTTTTCAGGCCTGTCGGTTGCGTCATTCACCAGGCTTTGAGTGAGCACTGGTCCACCCCTCCCGTCGGAATTCCTTTGTCTGAGAACTTGCTGAGAGACTGCCGCTTTGCTTGGTCAAATTTTTTCAGAAACTGTGAGACACATCCAAGTGGACACCATTCGAGAAATTCATATGGTTTTCAGTGAAAATTTTAACGGCTGATGAGAGATTAAGGAGTGTTACTATCGCTTTAAGGACAGCCCACGGTGCCGGACGGCGCGCCGTGCCCCGAGCCGCCGTCGTCAGCCTGTTTCAAGCTGAAAACTTCCAAATTTAAGCCGCTGTTGACCCAGGACGTCGTGAGAGAGCTGAGAAGTTTCAGAAGAGGTCGGGATCAGCAGTTTATCCGGACATTCCACTGTTAAAGGAGATTTTGTAATGAAAGACGTGCGGACGGATTCGCGCGTCAGCACCCAGCCCACTCATGACGCGGCGCCACAGGAAAACACCTCCGTTGGAAGCCTTACAGGACAAGTTGGAACATGCCCAGCTGTTAAACAATTTCTCGGATACTCACTCGACTGAAAGCCATTGAAAGCCGCCTGAATCTTTCGAATGGTTTCCAATACAGAGGTGTTTCTCTGTGCCGCCGTGCAATGAGCGGCTGCGTGCCGACGTGCGAATCCGTCCGTGCGTCTTTCATTACAAAATCTCCTTTAACAGTGGAATGTCCGGATAAACTGCTGATCCCAACCTCTTCTGAAACTTCTCAGCTCTCTCACGATGTCCTGGATCAACAGAGGCTTAAATTTGGAAGTTTTCAGTTTGAAACAGGCTGATGACGGCAGCTCAGGGAGCGGCGCGCCATCCGGCGCCGTGGGCTGTCCTTAAAGCGATAGTAACACTCCTTAATCTCTCATCAGCCGTTAAAATTTTCACCGAAAACCATATGAATTTCTCGAATTGTGTCCACTTGGATGTGTCTCACAGTTTCTGAAAAAATTTTGATCAAGCAAAGCGGCAGTCTCTCAGCAAGTTCTCAGACAAAGGAATTCCGACGAGAGGGGTGGACCAGTGCTCACTCAAAGTCTGCCCACAGGCGAATGACGCAACCGACAGGCGTGAAAAAACTCACGCATGCGCACGAGGGTTCAAGGTTGGCTGATGTAATCGCACGTGATTCAAATTCATATAGTTTTTGAAAAAAATAAAAAGGTACGATACTTTTCTCACAGACCTCGTACATAAGAAAGAATAAAATAGGATAGAATATAATAGTCTTTTGTGTCATTGTACAGTGGGGCAGGGTACAACGAAATTGGCAGTGCAGGTATATGCAGTTATAAGACTTGAACTCAAACTAGTGACCTTAGGTGATGACTGGATGTCTATGATATGTGGTCTGTCTGCAGGATCCTTGGGTATTGTTGGAATGACTTTACACTAACTTAGGTAAACTCAGATGAAGTGTAATTATTGGATTGTGACTTAGCATCACGGTGGTTTAGTGGTTAGCACTGTTGCCTCACAGCAAGAAGTTCCTGGGATCGATTCCCACCTGTGGCCTTGCTGTGTGGAGTTTGCATGTTTTTGTGGGTTCTCCCTGGGTGCTTCAACTTCCTCCCACATCCAAAGACACGCAGGTTAGGTGAATTGGAAACTTTCAATCGTCCGTAGGTGTGAGTGTGGGTGTGATTGTGTTTGTTTGTCTGTATGTGGCCCTGCGAGAGCCTGGCGTCCTGTCCTGTCCCCCTCATGCCCTATGACTGCTGGGACTGACCCATACCCACTACAAAAAGTTCAATTAGCTCAGTGTCACTCTGAGAAAGAGGACTGTAGATTTACCCAATTCACAAATGTCTCTTGGAACCATTTCGGAACAACTGCTGATTCCAAGATCAACAGTTGAAACAACTCCACATAAATAGACGTTATTGCTGGAGGTACAGTACCAGTCAATAAGAAAGGGTGTCCAAAGCTGACTGGTAGTGTAACCATTTCAACAAGGTCTGTAAGAACACCTAAACTGTCACCCTCAGCTGAGAGAAAATTGGTTCAGATCGTCAAGAGCAACCCAGGAGACCACCAAGACACAGACGGGGCATGAAGTGGAAGTTACTAGAACACCGTCTACAGTGAAATGCCCTGATCCAAAATGAACTCCTTCAAGCTTGACTAAAGTTCACAGCTGACCCAGTATTAACTGTGCTCTGTGTATATTTCTGACCTTGTAGGTATCATTTTGATAGCATGCTGACTTGAGAAAAAAACACAACAAATCACACTTCTTAATATTTTTTTCTACACTGAAAAAGAGAAAATCTAAAGAAATTTGCTCCAAATGGTTAGACTTAAATAAATTAAGTCTGTCTAAATGAAGATAATAAACCCCAATTCCAATGAAGTTGGGACGTTGTGTAAAATGTAAATAAAAACAGAATACAATGATTTGCAAATCCTCTTCAATCTATATTCAATTGAATACACCACAAAGACAAGATATTTAATGTTCAAACTGATAAACTTTATTGTTTTTGTGCAAATATTTGCTCATTTTGAAATGGATGCCTGCAACATGTTTCAAAAAAGCTGGGACAGTGGTATGTTTACCACTGTGTTACATCACCTTTCCTTCAAACAACACTCAATAAGTGTTTGGGAACTGAGGACACTAATTGTTGAAGCTTTGTAGGTGGAATTCTTTCCCATTCTTCCTTGATGTACGACTTCAGTTGTTCAACAGTCCGGGGTCTCCGTTGTATTTTGTGCTTCATAATGCGCCACACATTTTCAATGGGTGACAGGTCTGGACTGCAGGCAGGCCAATCTAGTACCTGCACTCTTTTACTACGAAGCCACGCTTTTGTAACACATGGGTTAACACAAACTGGGTTAACTGACAATGATTTTCTGAAGTGTTCCTGAGCCCACACCGTAAGATCCTTTACACAATGATGTTGGTTTTTAATGCAGTGCCGCCTGAGGGATCGAAGGTCATGGGCATTCAGTGTTGGTTTTCGGCCTTGCCGCTTACGAGTAGAACTTTCGCCAGATTCTCTGAATCTTCTGATTACATTATGGATTGTAGATGATGGAATCCCTAAATTCCTTGCAATTGTACATTGAGAAACATTGTTCTTAAATTGTTGGACTATTTTTTTCACACAGTTGTTCTCAAAGTGGTGATCCTCACCCCATCTTTGCTTGTGAACGGCTGAGCCTTTTGGGGATCCTCCTTTTATACTCAGTCATGACACTCACACACACAGTGGTAAACATACCACTGTCCCAACTTTTTTGAAACATGTTGCAGGCATCCATTTCAAAATGAGCAAATATTTGCACAACAATAAAGTTTATCAGTTTGAACATTAAATATCTTGTCTTTGTGGTGTATTCAATTAAATATAGGTTGAAGATGGTTTGCAAATCATTGTATTCTGGTTTTATTTACATTTTACACAATGTCCCAACTTGATTGGAATTGGGGTTGTAAAGTGGAATAAATATTATTTAAGCTAATTTAGATCAGTGTAATTGATCTGAGTGTTACCAGATAGAAAACCTTTTTTAAGTTGGTTCAACGATCCTGTCAGAATCTGCATTTGAGTTGGTATGTGTTCTGTTTTAATTATTTTTATTGTATTTTGTTTGCTATGTGATCGATCTGTTTGCTTGTTTTATTCTTCTGCTTGGGTTTTCTCTGTTCTGCTCTTTCTTGTTTCTCTCTCTCTTGGTGGTGGGCGTTCCTCTCTGGCCACACCCTGGTTCTGGGAGCTTTCCACACACCTGTTCTTGATTTGCAGTTAATCACCTGAGTTCTTTATAAGCCTCACAATTTGCCTTTGTCCCTCGCCAGATTGATGTGCCTTGTGCCTTCCTTCCAGCTCTGTTCTTGTGTCTTTGCCTTGCAACCTTTGCTTCATTGTGTTTTTCGACCACCTGCCTGTGTACCTCGACCACACCTCAGCCTGATGTTTTTTGTACTGTTGCTCATTTTGGACTGCCTGCCTGTGTACCGACTCCTGCTAACGTCTCAAGTAAACACCTTAAAACTACAGAGCTGTGTTTCTGCATCCTGCATTTGTATCCAGCCTGCTTTGCCAGTCATACCTGATAGAACCTCTTTTTCCAGTGTATTAATGTGAGTATGGAATAAGACCATCTGCCTCTAAACTGCCCACCTCGTACTGGCTGATGCTATAAATGGACAAACAGTGAATGGACACCATGGCGGCTAGACTGCCAAAGATGGTCAGGATTACAAGAGAGGAGGAACAGGGGCAACCCCAAAATGTAATGGAAGCTGCTCTTATGTTGAACCATCTCCAACTTGTGTGATGGTTATCTGTGATCATAAACACGGAGCGAAACACTTCTACTCAAGTGGACACTAAAGTATTTTCAAGGATGATCAGACAGTAAAAAAATGCAGTGAGCCCTCTGTTTACGTTCAGCTGTACTCTACACACACTGACCCTTTGTTTGAGAAACACTTCGGTGCTGTGATGTGAACAAGCTGTCTCTTCATCCAGACTGGATCTGGGTTCAAATCATGAAGCAATAATATGCACTAAGAAGTGACACTGTTTACAGCACAAATACCTGAACCAGCTGTTAGTCGCCACATCCGTGATTCCCAACCTTTTTTTCCCATGGAGACCCTCCACATATATCTAAAATCATGTTGCTCAACATTGCAAAGGGCCTTGTATCTGCTCTCAATGTGCATAGAAAACACTGGGAGAGGTTCAAATCTGAGCTCCGGTCCACGCCTTGTCAACCGACGACGCTCGTATGATTTTCTTAGTGATGAGTGATGCTGCGAAAATATCACACAGACTTCCTCCGGTTGCAGCCTGACAATATTTATAGTGTAAACACAGCTTGTAGCTTTGATCTGTTTCATCAAACAGCCAAAAGTGTCTTTTTAAATCCACATTAGACTGTGTGTCTCTGTCTGCTTCTACTCCTGCAGCTGTGCGACACATTACAGTTTGTGTGGTTCCTGTCTGCTGCGACCTGTAATTAACTTGGTGAAAAGAGTTTGGAGTGTCGGACAGAAGAGGAGACACAGGGAGTCTGTTTACACCACTTCCACACAGGCACTTTAAGATCTTTGCCATCTTATCCGACGGCAAAGAGTCATTGTAATTTAGCTGTCAATTAATCTAGCACTGCACCTCTGTCAGTTTGTTTTCTCTATTGTAAAAACAAAGTGGATGCTGTATTACTGCAGGAACAGTTGGATGCTGGACGCTGTTTCTGTACATCTGCTATTCAAGACTGTTCACCTCATTGTGTCGTGTGCCTGCTGGGTGTGGGTGAGCAAGCTTGTTGGTGCTCTTTGCCCAACACAGTGGGACAACAAGCCCTGCATTTTTTTAAACTCTAAAAGGAGATTTTAAACAAGTTTTGCTTAGGGTTGTAAATCCAGGGCCGGTGTCATGACTGAACACCCCCCCCCCACAAAAAAATTGTTCCCGCTGTCTTCACTGTGCATGCATCATTTCGGAGCATCAGCAGCGATTCACCAATTATCACCTCGTTTCTCCTTAAAACTGCCTAATTTCTGCTTAAAACTGACTTTAGAATTATTTAAGAAGTTTTACTTTGTCATCTGATGGTTAATAATCACATTATTCCCTTTGATCGCTTTGGGTGGGGAGAGTCAGACTCAGACGTGCTGCTGTCAGCTCTGATCTCCCCGTCTTGAATGATGAAATAATGCTGAATTTATGTGGAAATGATTGTTGTACAAAAGCTTCAGATATCTGTCGCTGAGATAGATGATGACCGGAGTGCAGTTTGAAGCAGAAACAAGGCGATAATCCACGAACTGCTGTTGATGCTCCGAAATGATGCATGTGCAGTGAAGGCAGGATGGGGCGATTTTAGGGGGGACCATTCAGTTGGCGACACAAGCCCTGGAAATGATGGTGCCTTAGGAGAGATTTTATGTCCTGAACACCCCCCCCCCACACACACCACACGCACACATTTTTTTTGTTTCCCTACTACACAGGCAAATACTCAACGTGTGTCATTTATCATTTATACCGTTTGTGTTTGTTTTCTTTTTTTAATAAGCATGGCATCATGTTTTCACCACTAACTGACCGTTAGTTATGGTGTGATATATGTGCAGAGCTGATCTACAGAGCTACTGTGCACAGAATGATAACTCCTTCAAAGGGCACCTTGGAGCCGGATTACTCTGCTTTTGACAAGTTGTTTTTCATAAAATTAATTCATCTAAATGAACTTGCCATCGTTTTTATTGAATATTATCACTTTTAAAGCAGCATTACACCATATCTGAGTTCATTTTTTGACTTACTTTAATAAGTAATAACAACGATGTAATTGTTACTTAACAAAACTAATTAGCTGTAGACAATGACAGAAATACTTTTGAACGTTTTGCTCTGTGTGATCTGAAACACCTGTGTGGCTGATTCTGCATATCTGTGTGGGTTGGTTTCTGGGATTCTTGGGAAAGTCCAAAACAAAGTCATGGTTTTCATCTCCACTGAAGAAATCACTGATTGTGGCGGCTTAACTGGATTTATTATTTATTTATTCTTTATTTCTTATATGTGCTGTACCGCACAGTAAAATATGAGCACAAAGTATTGTGGACTGATTTGGCAGATTACTGCCAACTGACCAAAGAGGGAAGAGGTTGTGTGATCACCTGTGTGTGTCTGTCTGTCTGTCTGATTGAAAGCAGCATATCTTACAAAGGTGAATGGATTTTGCTGAACGTTTGCATCTTTCTGTCCTCTGAGGCACTTCTGCTTCTCTTCCTTCCCTCCCAGGCTTATCTTTCCCTCCTCTCACTTGCTCTTTGCCCATCTTGCTTCCCATGTACTGAGACAACTTCACCTCCCTGCTTCAGACACAGATCCAGGTTTGTACGTTAAGGAAGAAATCCGACATCATGGACTGGCTCTGTAAATGAGACGGAGAGAGAACAGGTTTAGTATGGCCCAAACCTGGACCTGGGTACACATAGAACCAGCTAACCCTAACCTGCTTGAATAGAAGAAGGGTCAGTTTCACAAAGTGAGACCATAAAATTAGTAGAGAAGCTTGAATCTTTGACTGGAGTGGGTTGCTTGACGCGAGGACGTTTCACTTCAAATTGCAGAAGCGCAGAAGAAACGTCCTCGTGTCAAGCAACCCAGTCCAGTCGAAGATTCAAGCTTCTCTACTATGAAAACCAACTGGACAACTGAGAGCCTACACAGAAACCATAAAATTAGACAAATAACTGATAAAAGCTACTGTGTCCAGGAGATATTAATGACTGTATGTAAAAGAAAGCCTGAAGCAGCATGTTTGAAATTATTATAAAATTATTATTTCAAAATGTCAATGTTCTGGTTAACTTAAAGCTATAGTGTGTATAATTTAGTGTCATCTAGTGGTGAGGTTGCAGATTGTGTTATACTCTTGCTGGTTGCGATATTGTTTCTCTTCACGTTTTTGATTCATTGGCAATGCCGATTCATGCCTCCTTGCCTTCTCTTGTGGTGAGCACCATGTATGATCCAATCAGTTTCACAAAAATGAGGGTTCCTAAACTTGTGAGCCTGCACTAGCAACCAGTAGACAGTGTATAGGCAAACAACCATGGATTGCTCTATTTTTCATTAGTCTTCCAGTGGTGCTGCAAAATGCAAAAGATGGAGTGAGTATGTCCTTTTTGGGTTCCTGTACCAACATGGCGGCTTTCATGTGAGTGGGGCCCACTCTCATGTAGATATGGTGGGCTCAGTCTAACCTGAAAAAAAACCCACTTTGATTCATTATTGCAGCTAATTATACACTAATGAACAGATGGTTTTGAATGCTATATTCCATAATTTTAAAAATCTGCTTCATAAAATGTCCTCTTCAGGGAGTAGTATGATGTGTTGTCATTCACAACTGTTTTGCTGGTGTTTCATGTATGTATGTATGTATGTATTATTATTATTATTATTATTATTATTATATTGTATGCTGGTGTCATTTTTTTTTTTTTTAATAAAATAGTGCCTAATACAGCTTTTTAGAGACTGAAAGCAGCAGTTTGTAGTCATCCCATTAACTGTATTAACACCCATAATTGTAAGGCTTTAAGTAAGAAATGTTTTACTTTTATGATATGCTGATGATGATGATATTATTATTATTATATTATTATTATTATGTATAAAATGCAGCTTCTTTTTATTCTTGTGCCAAATACCAAATCTGTTATGAAACTGTAGTCAGAGTGAGAACAAACAGAAGTACTAGCTTTTGATATTAAAAGAGAAGAGCAAGTATTATTACTCTGCTATACATTTTCCAAATATTTATTATGTATTTAAATGGAATGTAGAGTATATAGACAGTCAAGAGACATCTCACTGTTGACTTAGTGTATGTAGTGTGGGTGTGCGCATGCGCACATGTGCTGTTTTTATTTATTTATTTTTTCTTAAAGTTTGTAAGTGTTTCAGTTTTTCTCTGCAGTGTGAACTGCTGTTTTTTTTTTTTTTTTCTCGTTCTTTGAATTTCTGGATGTATGTGTGTTTTCTCTTTACATTTAAAAGTTTAATTCTTGGTTTACATTCAGCATCCATATTTAGTGCCGTGTTTAATTTTTCTTGAATATTCTGTATTCTTATTTCACTCGTGTGCCTTTTGTGGTTTGAATTTGTATTACTGGACAAATATTCTCATGATGTCCGCTGACTTGATATTGTTAATATCTGTAATAAGTGATTGTTGATATCAGTCAGAATATCAAAATAATTAAAATTTGTCCTCGTGCCATCACTGGAGATGCAAAACTGTCAGAATCTGTGTGTGTAAAGACTATATTAAATGAATGTTTTTTTGTTGTTGGTTTTTTTTAATAACTATTGATATATTATTTTATGTTTTGCCAAACAAGATACTTGTAATGTTTGGTGCTAAATAGTTAAGAGGTGTGTTTGTGAGTGTATGTGACCTTCTGTGGATCTTTGTGATGAAGCTTAGTCAAAAAAAAAAAAAAGGTTTGTCTCTACTAAAGTCGTGTTGTTGGGGAAACAAAAGTCATTAAAATACAAACTGAAAGTTTGCAATCATGTAGAGTGTGTTTTGTTGAACTGAATTATAACACATCATGTCTATGAGGAAAAAAATCCTGAATACATCTTATCTGTGCTCTTGCATCAACACACACCATACAGTAGTGTTCAGAATAATAGTAGTGCTATGTGACTAAAAAGATTAATCCAGGTTTTGAGTATATTTCTTATTGTTACATGTGAAACAAGGCACGGCAGTAGATTCAGTAGATTCTCACAAATCCAACAAGACCAAGCATTCATGATATGCACACTCTTAAAAACCTCCTAAGACCCAGAGGTTCTCATGAAACAAAACTTTAGTATTATGGTCTAGACAACCAAAAATGTCATGTCCCCATATGTGGATGCCAGGCCCTAGGAGTTTATGGCTATGAAATTGGGCTATTAGTAAAAAAAAAAAGTAGAAAAGGGGGTGTTCACAACAATAGTAGCATTCAATCAGTGAGTTTGTCAATTTTGTGGAACAAACAGGTGTGAATCAGGTGTCCCCTATTTAAGGATGAAGCCAGCACCTGTTGAACATGCTTTTCTCTTTGAAAGCCTGAGGAAAATGGGATGTTCAAGACATTGTTCAGAAGAACAGCATAGTTTGATTAAAACGTTGATTGGAGAGGGGAAAACTTATTGCAAAAAAATTATAGGCTGTTCATCTACAATGATCTCCAATGCTTTAAAATGGACAAAAAAAAAAAAAACCAGAGACGTGTGGAAGAAAACGGAAAACAACCATCAAAATGGATAGAAGAATAACCAGAATGGCAAAGGCTCACCCACTGATCAGCTCCAGGATGATCAATGACAGTCTGGAGTAACCTGTAAGTGCTGTAACAGTTAGCAGATGCCTGTGTGAAGCTAATTTATTTGCAAGAATCCCCCGCAAAGTCCCTCTGTTAAATAAAAGACGTGCAGAAGAGGTTACAATTTACCAAAGAACACATCAACTGGCCTAAAGAGAAATGGAGGAATATTTTGTGGACTGATGAAAGTAAAATTGTTCTTTTTGGGTCCAAGGGCCACAGACAGTTTGTGAGACGACCCCCAAACTCTGAATTCAAGCCACAGTTCACAGTGAAGACAGTGAAGCATGGTGGTGCAAGTATCATGATATGGGCATGTTTCTCCTACTATGGTGTTCGGCCTATATATCGCATACCAGGTATCATGGATCAGTTTGGATATGTCAAAATACTTGAAGAGGTCAGGTTGCCTTATACTGAAGAGGACATGCCCTTGAAATGGGTGTTTCAATAAGACAATGACCCCAAGCACACCAGTAAACAAGGAAAATCTTGGTTCTAAACCAACAAAATTAATGCCTCGCAGATGTGAAGAAATCATGAAAAACCGTGGTTATACAACTAAATACTAGTTTAGTGATTCACAGGATTGCTAAAAAAGCAGTTTGAACATAACAGTTTTGAGTTTGTAGCGTCAACAGCAGATGCTACTATTATTGTGAACACCCCCTTTTCTACTTTTTTACTAATAGCCCAATTTCATAGCCTTAAGAGTGTGCATATCATGAATGCTTGGTCTTGTTGGATTTGTGAGAATCTACTGAATCTACTGGTACCTTAATGGTTTCCCATGTAACAATAAGAAATATACTCAAAACCTGGATTCATCTTTTTAGTCACATAGCACTACTATTATTCTGAACACTACTGTATATCGCATACCAGGTATCATGGATCAGTTTGGATATGTCAAAATACTTGAAGAGGTCATGTTGCCTTATACTGAAGAGGACATGCCCTTGAAATGGGTGTTTCAACAAGACAATGACCCCAAGCACACTAGTAAACAAGCAAAATCTTGGTTCTACACCAACAAAATTAATGCCTTGCAGATGTGAAGAAATCATGAAAAACTGATTATACAACTAAATACTAGTTTAGTGATTCACAGGATTGCTAAAAAAGCAGTTTGAACATAATAGTTTTGAGTTTGTACCGTCAACAGCAGATGCTACTGTTATTGTGAACACCCCCTTTTCTACTTTTTTTTTTTTTACTAATAGCCCAATTTCATAGCCTTAAGAGTGTGCATATCATGAATGCTTGGTCGTGTTGGATTTGTGAGACTCTACTGAATCTACTGGTACCTTGTTTCCCATGTAACAATAAGAAATATACTCAAAACCTGGATTAATCTTTTTAGTCATATAGCACTACTATTATTCTGAACACTACTGTATGTTCCTCTGGAACTCCAATCTACAGCATTTCTTCAGTGCATTTAGTTGCAGAGGCAGTTGCCCATTGCTGATTTTTGGCTCCAATTGCCTTCCCAATTCTAAAAATGTAGAAATCAGGTTTGATTTATGACAGCAACATGTTTTTAAACCTTTAATTGTATCAAACATAATCCATCTGTAAAATTAAAGTCAGTAAGTCTGTTTGGCTGCTCCCTTGTTTGCACTCAGGGTCACCACAATAAACGCAACGTGGATGTGTGTTGAATTGGGGACAGGTTTTACTCCAGATGCCCTTCCTGACAAAACTCCACATTACAAGGAGAACTGTGGCTGGGGTGGGGTTTGAAACAGGAATGTTGCACACTGAAACCAAGCGCACTAACCCCTGCATCTGTAAAATTAAAGAAAAAAGTGCATATTACTACTATCTGAACAAATTACAGCTCATTATTCATGTTCTGATTGCATCATATTTTCCACTCCAGATCTTATAAATCTGAGTCACTGCACATTTTCTACTGATGTAATATCCTTCTTCAGGTAAGGAGCCCACATCTGGCTGGCATATTCCAAATGAGCCCAGACAAGTGCCTTGTAGACCAGAAGTAAATTTATAATCCCCATTACGGCGTTAGCTTTTTTTTTTTTTTTTTTAATCTTTGCTGCCATATGCCCCAAGAAAGCATTTGTACCCAATGACAAATCAAAGTGAGCTTTATATGTTTCAACAAAATCCCACAGCAAAACCCAACCTATTACATCATTATCAATTTACAATAAGTCATACCAATCAGTCATAAAATAAAAATGGGTGTGATAAACAATATTCAATTCTCTAATTGTGTTCCAGTAGTTTTTTAAATACAGAATATTTAGGCTTGAAGTGCTAAACAAAATGTGTTCTGCACCAGGTTAAGTTTGCAACACAAGGCACCACAGTGATCAAGTCAGGTTAAAAGAGAAAACTGTGGCATGAGGCTTAACATACGAGCTAACAAACCCACTTACCTCTTAGTACAGCCATCTGGTCTTCCTGTAACACTTTTTTTTTCCTTACACAGTGTGCTTGATCATGGATGGGTTGTGGTCAACTAGTTTGTAGCACTGTGAGCTGAAATGATTTGATCTTAAAGAAATAAACAGAATAGAATTAGTACAAACTATGCAGGGCAGGTAAGAAGTAATTATGTCCACCAAGGACATAACAAAAATCATTGGCGTTTATTTATTTGTCTGTCTTTTAGCAGGATTACGTTAAAACTATTGCATGGATTTTGACAATAGATATTAGGCCATGGAAGACTCCATTCAATTTTGGAAGCGATCCGGATCCAGAATCTGGAATCCGGTTTCACTTTATACAGGCTTTGAAGGATTACTGTTAGTAATCCTATGTCAAAACTGTTATTATGTCAAAACTGCTGCATGGATTTTGACAAACTTTTCACCACAGATAGCTATTAGGCCATGGAAGATTCTATTAAATTTTGTAGGTGATCCAGATCCAGATCCTGGATCAAGATTTCTGTATCAAGATTACACTTTATATTTGCTGTGAAGGATTACATCAAAACTACTTCATGGATTATCACAAAATTTTCACCACAGATAGATATTAGGACACGGAAGACTCCACTAAATTTTGGAGGTGCTCCAGATCCGGATTGGTGGACGTCAGAAATCTCTGATTGCTCTTGTTGTACATATTTTCACTCCTGTCAAATGCACATCTCTCTTTATGTTCTCGTTCACTCTCTTTGCTTTTTGTCAGTCGTTTCATGGGTTACTACACTATAGCAGCACCGGTGTCACCAGAGCCTCTGAAATGTGTAGTAAAACCTACACATCAGTGATGAGAGAGGCCTTCTCTCTCTTTCTGTAACTGTACAAAGAGGCTTTATAAATGTCCAGCAGCCTCCCTTCACCTAACCATCATCACTTTTTGTCATCACATTTGCTTATTTATTTGCATTTAACACATGAATAACTGTATCACCAGAATATTTAAGAAAATTTCCAAAGTTTTTAAACACCCTGTAGTAACATATTGAAAATGCAGTGAAGATCATAATACAATAAAGCCAAAATTGGACAAAATGGGATGGGTACAACATAAAATTACAAAAAAAATGACAATGACAAAAACATACTCCATTTCGTGATGGTATTAAAAGTAATAGATTAAATCATTTTTCGTGACACTGTCACAAATTTGGAGTGACACTGGGTTGGTACTACCAGTAGGTAAAATAGTAGTGCTTCAGACTAGTATTTTAACTTGTCCGGTTTTGGCTTCCACTTTAAAATTATTGTTTCCTAATTGGTTAGAACAAAATGGGATACTGGTTAATAATGTTCCATGCAAGGCTGTATGATATAACAATATATCTTTCAGATGTTAGAAAAATGTCTATTGATATAGTTTATATGTTACTCTGTAGTTTATCACTAATGCTGCAGCTAACAAGCTATGCTTAGCCTTGCATAGTGTTGTCGAAGTCGCTACTGCTTCCTATGTAATAATACAGGAAGCAGGTCATGACATAACCCAAACTGACAGGTTGATGAACAACAGAAATAAAAATACGAGGAGAAAAATAAGACATGAAGCACAAAGGGGAATACGATAAGTGCAGGAGCGAATGACATCACGCACTAGGTCAAACATAAAGCCAAGTCATGAGGGGCGGGGCCCTCGGATCCGGAGGATCAGATGGCTGCCACTCATGGCTGACAGGGGTGACCATGGCAACTGTACATGGTAGGCGAACGGGAGATGAGACAGGAGGACTCTCACCACATACTCACAGACACACCAAGAGCGTGCACACCCACATGCACACCAACACACCCACGCAGGACATCCACACCCATCCCCAGGGGGCATGGCACACAGAGGGGAACCACACGTCCATACATTCCCACACACACACACCCACGCAGAACATCCACACACATACCCAGAGACCATGGGAGAAGGAGCACACAGAGAATCAGAACACACCTTCACACATGCACATAAGCACACCCTGGGAAAGAGAGGGCATGATACCTACATACATACAAATGTATTCACACGCATCCTCTCACACACACCCACAACCAATGGAATGACAGGTGAACAAAGACATAAAAGGACACTAGGACAACTCAAAAACCCCAGGACAAACCAAAACCCAACAATCTTACTCCCACTCATAAACAAGACCTTGAGATATTTATGCTCCTCCATTCCTGGCAATAACTCTCCCCTGATAAAGAAGGTCCCCTTGATCAGAGAAGAACCTTTCCAGTGCACATTAAAGTTCATTGTCTGATGAAGCCATCAGAACCACATCATCTGCAAAACGCAGCAATGAAATTCTGAGTTCACCAAGCTGGACACTCTCCAGTCCCTGACTGCGCCATGAAATCCTGTCCGTGAACATCATGAAGAGGATTGGTGACAAAGGGCAGCGTCGGCAGAGCCCAACACACCGGGAAGAGGTATGATCTAATACCAAGAACATGGACACTGCTCCTACTTTGGTCATTCAGAGATGGACAATGTGTTGCAATTTCCCTTACCCCCCACAGGACACCTCAAGGAACCCGGCCCTACACGTTTTCCAAGTCCACAAAACACATGTAGACTAGTTTATTATATTATGAGCTAGAGTATTTTCACTAAACTGCACAAATCAAGAAGAATCAGGTGGAAGTAGTAGTACAGTAGATAGATATTCATCGGGTCACACCCTGTTGTCAGTTATTTTGCAAAATAAAGTGTATTGGTGATTACATTCTGTTAATTCATTGATTCATAATACCTCGGTAAAAAATAACTATATTGTAATAACCTTATTATGAACAGTGGAGCATTTAAACTTGTTTCAGTGAGGTCGAGGATTTGAATATTTGTCTCACCACTGACAGTGACCGAGGTGAGCTTTGGCAACAGCCCGCTGCGCCACGTGCGTCCTTTCATTCACGATCACTGAAGGAAAAGTAACGTTATTGTTGTGCAGTCTTTGTGCGGTCCAGACACTTTAAAGAACGAGACTGACTGACGGCTCTACGTAACATATTCTATAATATCATGTTTCATTGTGTCACTGTCCGTGGTGCTGAATCAATTTTTTTTTTTTTTTTTGACGGAGAAAAGTCGATCTGATAGACTGACACGTGATGTCCTGTGTGAAACACAGTCTTTCTTTTCTCCTGTGGGTTTTATAGGTTTCTGGGATGATATTTCAACCCAAGGGCTGAGTCTGTTTTGTGTGTTTTTCAAGGACTTACTTTATAATATTAATAATAATGATGATAAAACATCAAATCACGGTTCATTCGTCTACCACAGCAGCGATGATTGCTCAACTTATTTTGGAGACAATGACGCACGTATCGTAAACCAGTTACTTAAGTGAGCGAGGGGGCGTAGGGGAGGGGTGTTGCGTTATGTGTTTCCTAATCCGGTGCGCACACTGGCTGCGCTTTTACGCATCGTGGTTCGTGCGGGTGCGCGGTGCTGCACTGATCGATTTACTTCAGAACAGACAATTGCAATTGTATATATATAGGCAATAACTAAAATAATCACAATAAAATTAAAAACTTTTAAAAGCCCTCCAGAGCGCGTGGAACGAGCGTCGGACGTCATGCTGTCGCACGGATGGATCTCAGCGCGCTTCGGGTTTGTCGTTTTTGGATATTTGGCGTTTTTCTTCGGCGTAATTGTTCCAGGAGCCGACGCGGGGTGCAGGGAGAGAGAGAACCCGAACTGCTGCACCGGCAGGAATAACGAATGTTTTGAGTACACCAAGAGAAAAACAGTCTGCTATTGTGACACCTACTGTCAGAAAACCAGAGACTGCTGCGAAGACTACCAGCCCGTGTGCCAAGTCTCTGGTGAGTTGTTTGTTCTCTATTGGTAACAACTTTTTTTTTTTTTTTTTTGGAGCTGCTCAGACAGAACGGCTTTAAAGGAAAGTTGCCGTTTTGCACGCTGCGCCTGCGTGTAGTCCGTGGGCCAATTCCAGAAATGTGCACTCTGGTTGCACCCCCCCTGCAACTTTAGTTTGATGGTACCACATTGTTCCTGGGTCTATTGGGATGACATTTTAACTTGTTGTCATTCACACAACCCGTCAAGGCTATATGAA
Source organism: Thalassophryne amazonica (assembly GCF_902500255.1). Classification (NCBI taxonomy): domain Eukaryota; kingdom Metazoa; phylum Chordata; class Actinopteri; order Batrachoidiformes; family Batrachoididae; genus Thalassophryne; species Thalassophryne amazonica. Next base: position 83,465,933 of record NC_047107.1, read on the forward strand.
AACAGCCACTTTATAATCGAGGGGTCGGAACGGCAGCTAAAAAAAAGATGAAATATGTAATAAACATGTCACTACTGGAACCAGTTGTCCAGGAAGGTTCAAAATGTTATACACATAAACAAAACTTATATATTTAGTGAATAAGCACCTTGGTTTTCATTATGCATGGTGTAAAATATTGATATACTGTCCATTTGTCTAAAAAACAACCGATATTATTGCGTTTTTTTCAAAAGTTTGTTTTGTTATTATTAAGTACAATCTGTTATACTTAAAACAAACAACACAGATTCTGTTATTCCTACTATACCATATGAAATATAGACATCCTAGCATCAGTAGTAGTGGTGTTAGAAGCATTTTCTTACCCCTACCCCCATATTAATGATAATCAGATAATAAGCGATTTTCTGGAAAACATGTCAATTTTATTACTGAATGACTTTGACACTGGCCATACTGGCTGAAAAGTAATACTACTAAATACATAAACATGATCAACTTTACCAGCTAAACATAGCTTTGAACAAAATTTATTAACAACTGCTGTAGGTAATAGGTAATGCATGGTTTGCCTTTAGTGGTAGTACAATGTTTCGGGCAGGCATTTTCATACATACGTATAATACTCGTATAATACTGCATGTTATTCTAATGTCACTCTAATTGTCATTAATCATCATAGTCATCATAATCATCCTCATCATCATCACTGGATTCCACTTGGTCTGTTTTATGGATGTTTGTGCATTGGCTGCAACCACATGCATCAGTACATGGTAGAGCATTCTTGCGGCATGAGCACCGACAACTCACACACTGCCCAGTATTACAATTGCAGGAAACCAACTGCAGGAGTGCCTTTGGTGCAGGTGGCTTATCCATCCAGTGTATAGATATTGTGCCATTGCTGAGGTCCCAACCATGACCATCAGGCGTTGGTGTCGTAGCATCAGCATCAAGTGATGACTGCCAGATGCATGCCTGGTAATTTGCACGCTTCACATGGTACTTGAAGGCATCTTTTGTGGGTGGAAGATGACAGGTTTGTGCATTCTTGCTGCAGAAAAGTTTGTAGCGCACAAGGTCTGTGTCATTGCCACTCTGTCCATAGAGTGAACAGACAAATTTTTCACAGCCTTTCACTCTTTCATCATTAGCATCAAATGATGATCCAACCAGTTTCATGGCATTGCACATCTCTGCATTAGAAACAACCATTTTGAATGCCCGCTTCTTGCCCTTGCCAATGAACGCACTCGTACTGTCAGAGCCAGTGAATGCATGCATTCCTGGCAATGCTTCACACACATCATTTCCTAGTATCTTGCCTATTGCTGTGACATCAAGGTACCGCTGTCTCTGTTTGGTTCCAGTGCATGACAGAGACACTGGTTCCAGTCAGGGCCCTGACGTGCAACCTTGGGGGCACAGGGGGCACAGGTATCAAGGTTTATCAATGGTTCAGCCATGGCTCATGACAATCTGTAGAATGAAAGGATAGTAGAAATAACCTGTGAATAGATCTGTGTTGTTTGTTGTAAGTTATATACAGATGGTACTTAATAATAACAACTTAAAATGAAACTTTTGAAAAAAAAAAAAAGCAAAAATATTGGGTGTTTTTCAGATAAATGGACAGTATATCAATATTTTACACTATGGATAATGAAAACCCAAGGTGCTTATTCACTGAATATACAAGTTTTGTTTATGTGTATAACATTTTGAACCTCCCTGGATAACTGTTTTCCAGTGGTGACATGTTTATTACATATTTTCAGCTTTTTTGCTGCCGTTCGGACCCCTCGATTATAAAGTGACTGTTTTCATATACCCTTGACGGGTTGTGCGAATGACAACAAGTGAAATGTCATCCCAATAGACACCAGGAACAATGTGGTACCATCCAACCAAAGCTGCAGGGGGGGGGTGCAACCAACTCAATAAATAAGGCTCTTTTTGGAATTGGCCCACGGACTAGTGTTTGTTTGTGGCACTGAGACAGTGAGATACACTGCGCATGGCTACTGTCTCCATGAAGCCCTGAATAACACACATTCATCACGCACTAGCTTAAACTATGAACTGGGCTGAACATGTGCCCGTTTTCTCTCTAACATCAAATATAACCAGTGGCGGCTGCAGAGATTTTTTCTGCAGGTGCTATGGGGGAGCTTGGCATTTTTATGAGGGTGTTATGAAATAACGGCTCCTGTGTCCCAGCGGCTCTCTGCTACACCTCTGCCACATTCACCACATTCATGGGCGTGCGTACACATAGCCACATTCTGAATTCTGATCTGTGACTTTCACTAATGACATACAGAATGACCAAAATCACACACAAACAGGGGCGTAGGCAGAAATCATAAAATGGGTGGGCCCAGAAAAAATCAGACGGGCCCAACCTTTGGGGTTGTAGTAAGGTGTAGGTATTATAATACACCGTTTGAAAAAGTATGCCTCCTTTGGACATCGCAAGCAACGTTATCACTTAGCCTACAGCACTGGCAAAGTGAGCACACAGACGCGACACGTCAGACAAAAGTACTCTTCATGATAATGCACGCTGCAGTGCAGCGCCACACACACACACACACCCACACACACACACCACACACACACACACACACACACACACACACACACACACACACACACACACACACACACACACACACACACACCACACACACAACATACACCATTCAGTGCAAGTCTGGTAGCCTACTTGACTCGGCCTAAACCCAAATGTCAATAGGTATTTAAATAAGGCACTGTTTCAAAAATGAATTCCAAAGTTTAATGAATGAACACATCTCAGCCAACTGCACAGATGCTGTGTGCACAGTTACACAGACGCAAAGTGTCAGACACAAGCACCCCATGGACAGTGCAAGCAGCAACGCAACACTTAGTCATGTAAACGTCCTTTAAAATAAAAACTCAAAATATATCCGCAACATGAAAACAGGTTAGCTTGGCGGCCAAATTATGAAATTGATAAAACAATGGAAAACGATGGCCTCAGTCAGGCCAAATTAAAACCATCAGAACGGACACCAACATGATTCGTGGCAGTTGCTGTATAATATTAACATTAGGCCTATTTTAGAAGAAAAAAGTAATTAATGATCTCACACTTACATTTGACGAATCCTTTTAATGCTTGTTACAGCAGGAGGATGACAGGGTTTTTGTTGAACTCTCTTATCACAACATCATAGTCCAATGATTCGGGTCAGTTTCTCTTTTCAAGGAAAAGCACGGAGAGTGCATTCAGTCTGTGATCAACATGGATGTTCTGGTGGACGTTTTTTATCCGATAACAGTAGAAAACAGCCGTTCGACAATGCATGTTGTTATTGGCATTGTGATGATGGGCCCGCAGAAGACTATTTATTTGAGGAAAAATGTGGTCCTCGTTTATCGCGGGAGTTATGTTCAAAAAATAACCCGCGATAAACGAAATCCGCAAAGTAGTCAGCGCTATTCTTTGCAATTATTATAGATGTTTTAAGGCTGTAAAACCCCTCACTACACACTTTTCTCAACAGGCATTAACATTTCTCACTTTTCTCTCTTGTGTAACACTCTCTTTTTTTCTTCTGTGCGAGAAATTATAAACAGACCACACACAGAACACAATGCACGTGCTGTCCCTTCGCTCACATGCCTCCCGAGGTACGGATGCGGGACTCGCAAAGAATCCAAGTCCTCTCTCGGTGGTCACAGAGCTCTGTGGCTGCGATCAACATCCGGATCAAAACAGCGAGCGTAGTCCTATGGGACCTGTTGCCAGATTTGGCGCAATTTCCGCACAGCAGACAGGAGGGCGGCGGTTGTGATTGGCCCGCTGCGGCGTTTACTGAGCCCGCAGAAAGCGCATTGGAGGCAGTGAGAGCAATCACGGTGATGCCGACCGGTGCCGTGAACGGCCTGCCTGATAAGGATGCAGAACACAATGCGCCGTTTAAAAAAAAGTATGCAAAATTGCACTAAAAAAATCCGCGAAACTGCGAGGCCGCCAAAGGTGAACCGCGTTATAGTGAGGGACCACTGTACTCTGAAAATGAATTAATAAAATCACAGAAGATGAACCAGATTTTTTTGACAAATTTATTAATTGTCGCTCAGTGCTAATGCAATACCATATCATAGGCAATACAATGAGGCAACAACAGGTGACTGTCGAGTGTCGACTCAGCCTTCTCATTGGATGGGGCGGGCCTGGCTGACAAGTGGGTGGGCCCAGGCCCATCCAGGCCCACCCATGGCTACGCATAAGCACACAAACTTAGGCTAACTTTTCAATACAAATATCCCTAGACCTACACATGTAGACCTATATGTACCTTATAGCCTCAGCGGAAAAAAACACCAACAGCAGGCAGAGGAAAAAACCATTGATGTCTTCATAACAGTACAATGGACCTGTTGTTGTGGTTAAGAGCAAAAGCATCAATGAGTTGGTTGCTGTCCAGGGGCCGTGTTCTCTGAGGGTTAATTGCCAGGAGTGACACCGGTTCATTGGTTTGTGTGCCTCTACTGCTGTTCCTCAGGTAGTTCTTTAGGCAACACAGGCTCACTTCTTTCCAGTTCCACTCATGGATATTTTGGCAGCAAAACTGAATCATTTCAGCAACTTGAAACTACACTCACTGCAGTACGACGTCATCATTCATGCTGAAAAAAAACTCGTCCATGCTTTTGTCTCCTCTAGGCTTGACTACTGTAACTCCCTGCTCTTTGGGATCACTGGAAAAAACCTTCAAAGGCTCCAATACATTCAAAACAATGCAGCTAGAATTCTGATGAGAGTACATAAACAGGACACATTACACCTATACTCCATAACCTTCAATGGCTCCCCATCAATTCAATTTCAATTTATTTAATTTATATAGCGCCAAATCACAACAAGGTTGCCTCAAGGCACTTCACACAAGTAAGGTTTAACCTTACCAACCCTCACAGCAAGCCACACAGGCGACAGTGGTAAGGAAAACTCCCTCTGAGGGAAGAAATCTCAGGCAGACCAGACTCAAAGGGGTGACCCTCTGCTTGGGCCATGCTACCGATACAAATTACAAAAGCATCAACGTTCTCAGCTATCACCTACAGAATCCATTTTAAGATTGCTTTCATCACCCACCAATGCATCCATGGCAATGCCCCCACATATCTCAAAGACCTTCTCACCCCCCACACATCTTCCCGTTCCTTCCGTTCATACAACACTAATCTTCTCCGTCCCCCTCGCACCAAGCTTCACACCATGGAGACAGAGCCTTCTGTTCAGCTGCCCCTCATATTTGGAGCTCCCTCCCTCACCATCAGAGACTTCACAAACTGTGGAAGCTTTTTAAAAAAGTCTCTAGATATACCTGTTTAGACAGGCCTCTCACAGACCTCAGTAATTTTTATCTGTTGCATCTTAGTCTTTTTATTCTATTTTATTATTTATTTTGGTATATTCTATTCTGGTGACGTTTTTATCTTAAGCTTTTCTGTTTTTATTCTCTTATTTATCATTAGTTTTATTTTATATATTTTTTCTGTAGCACTTTGAGATTTTTATGAATGAAAGGTGCATTATAAATGAAATTTAATATTATCATGACATTGTTGAAACGTGATGTCATTGAAGTCACATTACACTCATTTTGTGTAAAATAATCAGTTCCGTTGATGAATGTTTATTTTCTTCTATGAGTGGAATATTTATCTAATCGACATGAATCTGAAAATGCCAGAAGTGTCTTACTGTGGAAAACTGAAGGGACGATGTCATCAACCCTGCCTCCGTAACATGTTAACAGTGTAACTTAGGTCAAACATAGCATATTATTTTTTTCTTCTTGTTGGTGGTGGGACAAAGTGCTCGGCGTGCTTCAGCTCAGTCTGAGAAAGTCACCCAGAGCAGAAAAGACACAGAGGGACATCTTTAAAACTCTAAAAAAAAACCCTTAACAAGTAACTTCCGTCATATTGAATTACACATTTCCAAACGTCATCTTCCAAAACAAAGGTCATGTGGAGAACAGTTTTTATCTGTGATGATGAATCCTGGCAACAGGTCGGATTAAAAGACTTTCTTTAATCCATGAGACATCTTCTAAAGTTTTAAACTTTTGGTGTTAGCCCCACTTCTCCATTTTTTGTAGAAGCGTTACAGCGCTACATACAGGCCTGGCATATGTACTACAGCATTTTCATGCAGTTTCACTGGATCTGTGAGAATGGAGATATTTATTGAATGGAACACTTTTTGAAAATGACAAAGAAAAAGGACTGTATAGGAGAAGTTCAGTTTCAGGGTAGACAAGGTCTTTAACCCTCTGGGTCCAAGGGCATTTTTTGGACAGTTCACTCGTCTTGCATAAATGTTTTATTATTGCTGATAACAGCTCTCCCTGCATCCCACAATCAAGTTTTATGTCTCTTTTTTTCAGGACAACCTGTGCTTTTAGAATATATATGTTTTTGTGGTGTTTCTAAGTGTATAAAGGTTTACAATCAAAAATAGGCAAGGAAAAAATAAAGCGAACAATAATTTTCCACACACATTTATTCAAAACACACAGCAAACTATAAAACAACTGTTTTGACACTTTATAAAGGCAATTTGAGGTCTTGTGTGAAAGACTGTACAACAATAAGGTTCAAACAATAAACACAAATGCACATTTTGAACAATATATCCAAAATGGTCTATGCGTTTGTTGTCCATTGATATGGTAAACAGTGCTTTACGCAGAGAAAGCAACAGAGTTATCCAGTAACATTCACGTGCAAACTAGTGGAGCAATCCTGATAGTTACCCACTCTTTGTTTGAGCACGTGGAGATTGTCATCAGAGGCTCTCCATGTGCTCCTGCTTTCAATGATCGCTGTGCGTAATGACGCAGGGGCACTGTACTAATAGTATGTACTCATTGGCGCACCCAGGGGGCTATTCAAACTGGCCAACTAGTAACATATCACTCCTGAAAACGATCTTTGGCTTTTCACCGTGAGGTAAATCTGCCCTACGATTGGATTCTGGAAAACCATATGACAGTGAACCAATTCCGATTGGACACTCACATTGTGCACGTCATCACACACAGCTTCTATGAGGAGTACAAGATGGCCGATGGTTGGCTCAAAAGTCTGCAGTGTTACTTTTCAGCAAAAAAAAAGTAAGCTTCTATCTCATCGAAGTCAACAGTTATTTCTAATTTAGTAAAGCTTGGTCTTAGCCGTCGTTTACGATGGCGTCAGCCCCAGAGGGTTAAAAACATGGGATGAAATTAAATTAAAATAATAAATGAGGAATTATTTTCTTGGGGGTACTATGGGGGTGCTATGACAAATCCAGGGGGCGCTCTAGCACCCCCTAGTGCCCCCTGGCGCCGCCCATGATATAACACATGTAACAAACGTTCCATCAAGGGACCAGAAGCAGTTGGGTGGATCATATGATCAGAAGTTTGCATACAGTCATCATGAACATGAATGTCATCATGGCAACATGGACTTTCAGTTATTCCTTCGTACTGTTGTTTTTATGTGACAGATGATTGCGCAACATACAACAGAAATAGAAGAAAAAAGAGTGGGTGGGGGGGCAGAAGTTTGGATTTATTTGTTTTAATCAACACAAGCTCAAAATTATATGAACAGAATCAGAAATATACACACACCCACTTACATTACTGCTGCTGAATGTTCTAAAAAGTCTTGCTGGTCTTTTAACATGCTATTAGTCATCATGACTGAAAACAGACGGTAGCTTCTGTGTGCCAACATGCATCAGGAAAGTATTCATAGCATTTCACTTTTTCCACAATTTGTTATGTTATAGCCTTTTTGTAAAATGGTGTAAATTCATTTTCCCCCTCAAATTTCTACTCACAACACCCCATAATGACTATGTGAAAAAGGTGGGGGTTTTTTGTGCAAATTTATTAAAAATTAAAAAACTAAGAAATCACATGTACGAGGTCTGTGAGAAAAGTATCGTACCTTTTTATTTTTTTCAAAAACGATATGGATTTGAATCACGTGCGATTACATCAGCCAACCTTGAACCCTCGTGCGCATGCGTGAGTTTTTTCAGGCCTGTCGGTTGCGTCATTCACCAGGCTTTGAGTGAGCACTGGTCCACCCCTCCCGTCGGAATTCCTTTGTCTGAGAACTTGCTGAGAGACTGCCGCTTTGCTTGGTCAAAATTTTTTCAGAAACTGTGAGACACATCCAAGTGGGACACCATTCGAGAAATTCATATGGTTTTCAGTGAAAATTTTAACGGCTGATGAGAGATTAAGGAGTGTTACTATCGCTTTAAGGACAGCCCACGGTGCCGGACGGCGCGCCGTGCCCCGAGCCGCCGTCGTCAGCCTGTTTCAAGCTGAAAACTTCCAAATTTAAGCCGCTGTTGACCCAGGACGTCGTGAGAGAGCTGAGAAGTTTCAGAAGAGGTCGGGATCAGCAGTTTATCCGGACATTCCACTGTTAAAGGAGATTTTGTAATGAAAGACGTGCGGACGGATTCGCGCGTCAGCACCCAGCCCACTCATGACGCGGCGCCACAGGAAAACACCTCCGTTGGAAGCCTTACAGGACAAGTTGGAACATGCCCAGCTGTTAAACAATTTCTCGGATACTCACTCGACTGAAAGCCATTGAAAGCCGCCTGAATCTTTCGAATGGTTTCCAATACAGAGGTGTTTCTCTGTGCCGCCGTGCAATGAGCGGCTGCGTGCCGACGTGCGAATCCGTCCGTGCGTCTTCATTACAAAATCTCCTTAACAGTGGAATGTCCGGATATAAACTGCTGATTCCCAACCTCTTCTGAAACTTCTCAGCTCTCTCACGATGTCCTGGATCAACAGAGGCTTAAATTTGGAAGTTTTCAGTTTGAAACAGGGCTGATGACGGCAGCTCAGGGAGCGGCGCGCCATCCGGCGCCGTGGGCTGTCCTTAAAGCGATAGTAACACTCCTTAATCTCTCATCAGCCGTTAAAATTTTCACCGAAAACCATATGAATTTCTCGAATTGTGTCCACTTGGATGTGTCTCACAGTTTCTGAAAAAATTTTGATCAAGCAAAGCGGCAGTCTCTCAGCAAGTTTCAGACAAAGGAATTCCGACGAGAGGGGTGGACCAGTGCTCACTCAAAGTCTGCCCACAGGCGAATGACGCAACCGACAGGCGTGAAAAAACTCACGCATGCGCACGAGGGTTCAAGGTTGGCTGATGTAATCGCACGTGATTCAAATTCATATAGTTTTTGAAAAAAATAAAAAGGTACGATACTTTTCTCACAGACCTCGTACATAAGAAAGAATAAATAGGATAGAATATAATAGTCTTTTGTGTCATTGTACAGTGGGGCAGGGTACAACGAAATTGGCAGTGCAGGTATATGCAGTTATAAGACTTGAACTCAAACTAGTGACCTTAGGTGATGACTGGATGTCTATGATATGTGGTCTGTCTGCAGGATCCTTGGGTATTGTGGAATGACTTTACACTAACTTAGGTAAACTCAGATGAAGTGTAATTATTGGATTGTGACTTAGCATCACGGTGGTTTAGTGGTTAGCACTGTTGCCTCACAGCAAGAAGTTCCTGGGAATCGATTCCCACCTGTGGCCTTGCTGTGTGGAGTTTGCATGTTTTTGTGGGTTCTCCCTGGGTGCTTCAACTTCCTCCCACATCCAAAGACACGCAGGTTAGGTGAATTGGAAACTTTCAATCGTCCGTAGGTGTGAGTGTGGGTGTGATTGTGTTTGTTTGTCTGTATGTGGCCCTGCGAGAGCCTGGCGTCCTGTCCTGTCCCCCTCATGCCCTATGACTGCTGGGACTGACCCATACCCACTACAAAAAGTTCAATTAGCTCAGTGTCACTCTGAGAAAGAGGACTGTAGATTTACCCAATTCACAAATGTCTCTTGGAACCATTTCGGAACAACTGCTGATTCCAAGATCAACAGTTGAAACAACTCCACATAAATAGACGTTATTGCTGGAGGTACAGTACCAGTCAATAAGAAAGGGTGTCCAAAGCTGACTGGTAGTGTAACCATTTCAACAAGGTCTGTAAGAACACCTAAACTGTCACCCTCAGCTGAGAGAAAATTGGTTCAGATCGTCAAGAGCAACCCAGGAGACCACCAAGACACAGACGGGGCATGAAGGGAAGTTACTAGAACACAGTCTACAGTGAAATGCCCTGATCCAAAATGAACTCCTTCAAGCTTGACTAAAGTTCACAGCTGACCCAGTATTAACTGGTGCTCTGTGTATATTTCTGACCTTGTAGGTATCATTTTGATAGCATGCTGACTTGAGAAAAAACACAACAAATCACACTTCTTAATATTTTTTTTCTACACTGAAAAAGAGAAAATCTAAAGAAATTTGCTCCAAATGGTTAGACTTAAATAAATTAAGTCTGTCTAAATGAAGATAATAAACCCCAATTCCAATGAAGTTGGGACGTTGTGTAAAATGTAAATAAAAAACAGAATACAATGATTTGCAAATCCTCTTCAATCTATATTCAATTGAATACACCACAAAGACAAGATATTTAATGTTCAAACTGATAAACTTTATTGTTTTTGTGCAAATATTTGCTCATTTTGAAATGGATGCCTGCAACATGTTTCAAAAAAGCTGGGACAGTGGTATGTTTACCACTGTGTTACATCACCTTTCCTTCAAACAACACTCAATAAGTGTTTGGGAACTGAGGACACTAATTGTTGAAGCTTTGTAGGTGGAATTCTTTCCCATTCTTCCTTGATGTACGACTTCAGTTGTTCAACAGTCCGGGTCTCCGTTGTATTTTGTGCTTCATAATGCGCCACACATTTTCAATGGGTGACAGGTCTGGACTGCAGGCAGGCAATCTAGTACCTGCACTCTTTTACTACGAAGCCACGCTTTTGTAACACATGGGTTAACACAAACTGGGTTAACTGACAATGATTTTCTGAAGTGTTCCTGAGCCCACACCGTAAGATCCTTTACACAATGATGTTGGTTTTTAATGCAGTGCCGCCTGAGGGATCGAAGGTCATGGGCATTCAGTGTTGGTTTTCGGCCTTGCCGCTTACGAGTAGAACTTTCGCCAGATTCTCTGAATCTTCTGATTACATTATGGATTGTAGATGATGGAATCCCTAAATTCCTTGCAATTGTACATTGAGAAACATTGTTCTTAAATTGTTGGACTATTTTTTTCACACAGTTGTTCTCAAAGTGGTGATCCTCACCCCATCTTTGCTTGTGAACGGCTGAGCCTTTTGGGATCCTCCTTTTATACTCAGTCATGACACTCACACACACAGTGGTAAACATACCACTGTCCCAACTTTTTTGAAACATGTTGCAGGCATCCATTTCAAAATGAGCAAATATTTGCACAACAATAAAGTTTATCAGTTTGAACATTAAATATCTTGTCTTTGTGGTGTATTCAATTAAATATAGGTTGAAGATGGTTTGCAAATCATTGTATTCTGGTTTTATTTACATTTTACACAATGTCCCAACTTGATTGGAATTGGGGTTGTAAAGTGGAATAAATATTATTTAAGCTAATTTAGATCAGTGTAATTGATCTGAGTGTTACCAGATAGAAAACCTTTTTTAAGTTGGTTCAACGATCCTGTCAGAATCTGCATTTGAGTTGGTATGTGTTCTGTTTTAATTATTTTTATTGTATTTTGTTTGCTATGTGATCGATCTGTTTGCTTGTTTTATTCTTCTGCTTGGGTTTTCTCTGTTCTGCTCTTTCTTGTTTCTCTCTCTCTTGGTGGTGGGCGTTCCTCTCTGGCCACACCCTGGTTCTGGGAGCTTTCCACACACCTGTTCTTGATTTGCAGTTAATCACCTGAGTTCTTTATAAGCCTCACAATTTGCCTTTGTCCCTCGCCAGATTGATGTGCCTTGTGCCTTCCTTCCAGCTCTGTTCTTGTGTCTTTGCCTTGCAACCTTTGCTTCATTGTGTTTTTCGACCACCTGCCTGTGTACCTCGACCACACCTCAGCCTGATGTTTTTTTGTACTGTTGCTCATTTTGGACTGCCTGCCTGTGTACCGACTCCTGCTAACGTCTCAAGTAAACACCTTAAAACTACAGAGCTGTGTTTCTGCATCCTGCATTTGTATCCAGCCTGCTTTGCCAGTCATACCTGATAGAACCTCTTTTTTCCAGTGTATTAATGTGAGTATGGAATAAGACCATCTGCCTCTAAACTGCCCACCTCGTACTGGCTGATGCTATAAATGGACAAACAGTGAATGGACACCATGGCGGCTAGACTGCCAAAGATGGTCAGGATTACAAGAGAGGAGGAACAGGGGCAACCCCAAAATGTAATGGAAGCTGCTCTTATGTTGAACCATCTCCAACTTGTGTGATGGTTATCTGTGATCATAAACACGGAGCGAAACACTTCTACTCAAGTGGACACTAAAGTATTTTCAAGGATGATCAGACAGTAAAAAAATGCAGTGAGCCCTCTGTTTACGTTCAGCTGTACTCTACACACACTGACCCTTTGTTTGAGAAACACTTCGGTGCTGTGATGTGAACAAGCTGTCTCTTCATCCAGACTGGATCTGGGTTCAAATCATGAAGCAATAATATGCACTAAGAAGTGACACTGTTTACAGCACAAATACCTGAACCAGCTGTTAGTCGCCACATCCGTGATTCCCAACCTTTTTTTCCCATGGAGACCCTCCACATATATCTAAAAATCATGTTGCTCAACATTGCAAAGGGCCTTGTATCTGCTCTCAATGTGCATAGAAAACACTGGGAGAGGTTCAAATCTGAGCTCCGGTCCACGCCTTTGTCAACCGACGACGCTCGTATGATTTCTTAGTGATGAGTGATGCTGCGAAAAATCACACAGACTTCCTCCGGTTGCAGCCTGACAATATTTATAGTGTAAACACAGCTTGTAGCTTTGATCTGTTTCATCAAACAGCCAAAAGTGTCTTTTTAAATCCACATTAGACTGTGTGTCTCTGTCTGCTTCTACTCCTGCAGCTGTGCGACACATTACAGTTTGTGTGTGTCCTGTCTGCTGCGACCTGTAATTAACTTGGTGAAAAGAGTTTGGAGTGTCGGACAGAAGAGGAGACACAGGGAGTCTGTTTACACCACTTCCACACAGGCACTTTAAGATCTTTGCCATCTTATCCGACGGCAAAGAGTCATTGTAATTTAGCTGTCAATTAAATCTAGCACTGCACCTCTGTCAGTTTGTTTTCTCTATTGTAAAAACAAAGTGGATGCTGTATTACTGCAGGAACAGTTGGATGCTGGACGCTGTTTCTGTACATCTGCTATTCAAGACTGTTCACCTCATTGTGTCGTGTGCCTGCTGGGTGTGGGTGAGCAAGCTTGTTGGTGCTCTTTGCCCAACACAGTGGGACAACAAGCCCTGCATTTTTTTAAACTCTAAAAGGAGATTTTAAACAAGTTTTGCTTAGGGTTGTAAATCCAGGGCCGGTGTCACTGACTGAACACCCCCACCCCCCACAAAAAAATTGTTCCCCGCTGTCTTCACTGTGCATGCATCATTTCGGAGCATCAGCAGCGATTCACCAATTATCACCTCGTTTCTCCTTAAAACTGCCTAATTTCTGCTTAAAACTGACTTTAGAATTATTTAAGAAGTTTTACTTTGTCATCTGATGGTTAATAATCACATTATTCCCTTTGATCGCTTTGGGTGGGGAGAGTCAGACTCAGACGTGCTGCTGTCAGGCTCTGATCGCTCCCCCGTCTTGAATGATGAAATAATGCTGAATTTATGTGGAAATGATTGTTGTACAAAAGCTTCAGATATCTGTCGCTGAGATAGATGATGACCGGAGTGCAGTTTGAAGCAGAAACAAGGCGATAATCCACGAACTGCTGTTGATGCTCCGAAATGATGCATGTGCAGTGAAGGCAGGATGGGGCGATTTTAGGGGGGACCATTCAGTTGGCGACACAAGCCCTGGAAATGATGGTGCCTTAGGAGAGATTTTATGTCCTGAACACCCCCCCCCCCCCACACACACACACGCACACATTTTTTTTGTTTCCCTACTACACAGGCAAATACTCAACGTGTGTCATTTATCATTTATACCGTTTGTGTTTGTTTTCTTTTTTTAATAAGCATGGCATCATGTTTTCACCACTAACTGACCGTTAGTTATGGTGTGATATATGTGCAGAGCTGATCTACAGAGCTACTGTGCACAGAATGATAACTCCTTCAAAGGGCACCTTGGAGCCGGATTACTCTGCTTTTGACAAGTTGTTTTTCATAAAATTAATTCATCTAAATGAACTTGCCATCGTTTTTATTGAATATTATCACTTTTAAAGCAGCATTACACCATATCTGAGTTCATTTTTTGACTTACTTTAATAAGTAATAACAACGATGTAATTGTTACTTAACAAAACTAATTAGCTGTAGACAATGACAGAAATACTTTTGAACGTTTTGCTCTGTGTGATCTGAAACACCTGTGTGGCTGATTCTGCATATCTGTGTGGGTTGGTTTCTGGGATTCTTGGGAAAGTCCAAAACAAAGTCATGGTTTTCATCTCCACTGAAGAAATCACTGATTGTGGCGGCTTAACTGGATTTATTTATTTATTTATTCTTTTATTTCTTTATTCATTGTGCTACCGCACAGTAAAATATGAGCACAAAGTATTGTGGACTGATTTGGCAGATTACTGCCAACTGACCAAAGAGGGAAGAGGTTGTGTGATCACCTGTGTGTGTCTGTCTGTCTGTCTGATTGAAAGCAGCATATCTTACAAAGGTGAATGGATTTTGCTGAACGTTTGCATCTTTCTGTCCTCTGAGGCACTTCTGCTTCTCTTCCTTCCCTCCCAGGCTTATCTTTCCCTCCTCTCACTTGCTCTTTGCCCATCTTGCTTCCCATGCAATCCCTCTTGGACGTTAGAATTAAACTAAACAGGCCAGCTGTTGTCCATCCTGTCTGTCCTGTTGCTGCACGATGCTACTGAAAGCTTGATCCTCCATCTGGTTTGTTAAACTCTGACAAATACAGCAGTGTTCAGAATAATAGTAGTGTTATGTGACTAAAAAGATTAATCCAGGTTTTGAGTATATTTCTTATTGTTACATGTGAAACAAGGCACCAGTAGATTCTCACAAATCCAACAAGACCAAGCATTCATGATATGCACACTCTTAAAAACCTCCTAAGACCCAGAGGTTCTCATGAAACAAAACTTAGTGTTATGGTCTAGACAACCAAAAATGTCATGTCCACATATGTGGATGCCAGGCCCTAGGAGGTTATGGCTATGAAATTGGGCTATTAGTAAAAAAAAAGTAGAAAAGGGGGTGTTCACAATAATAGTAGTGTCGCATTCAGTCAGTGAGTTCGTCAGTTTTGTGGAACAAACCAATCAATCAATCAATCAATTTTTTTTTATATAGCACCAAATCACAACAAACAGTTGCCCCAAGGCGCTTTATATTGTAAGGCAAGGCCATACAATAATTATGTAAAACCCCAACGGTCAAAACGACCCCCTGTGAGCAAGCACTTGGCTACAGTGGGAAGGAAAAACTCCCTTTTAACAGGAAGAAACCTCCAGCAGAACCAGGCTCAGGGAGGGGCAGTCTTCTGCTGGGACTGGTTGGGGCTGAGGGAGAGAACCAGGAAAAAGACATGCTGTGGAGGGGAGCAGAGATCGATCACTAATGATTAAATGCAGAGTGGTGCATACAGAGCAAAAAGAGAAAGAAACAGTGCAACAAACAGGTGTGAATCAGGTGTCCCCTATGTAAGGATGAAGCCAGCACCTGTTGAACATGCTTTTCTCTTTGAAAGCCTGAGGAAAATGGGACGTTCAAGACATTGTTCAGAAGAACAGCGTAGTTTGATTAAAATGTTGATTGGAGAGGGGAAAACTTATACGCAGGTGCAAAAAATTATAGGCTGTTCATCTACAGTGATCCCCAATGCTTTAAAATGGACACAAAAAAAAACCAGAGATGCGTGGCAGAAAATGGAAAACAACCATCAAAATGGATAGAAGAATAACCAGAATGGCAAAGGCTCACCTATTGATTAGCTCCAGGATGATCAAAGACAGTCTGGAGTTACCTGTAAGTGCTGTGACAGTTAGAAGATGCCTGTGTGAAGCTAATGTTAAATAAAAGACGTGCAGAAGAGGTTACAATTTGCCAAAGAACACATCAACTGGCCTAAAGAGAAATGGAGGAATATTTTGTGGACTGATGAGAGTAAAATTGTTCTTTTTGGGTCCAAGGGCCACAGACAGTTTGTGAGACGACCCCCAAACTCTGAATTCAAGCCACAGTTCACAGTGAAGACAGTGAAGCATGGTGGTCAAGCATCATGATATGGGCATGTTTCTCCTACTATGGTGTTGGGCCTATTTATCGCATACCAGGTATCATGGATCAGTTTGGATATGTCAAAATACTTGAAGAGGTCATGTTGCCTTATGCTGAAGAGGACATGCCCTTGAAATGGGTGTTTCAACAAGACAATGACCCCAAGCACTCTAGTAAAGAAGCAAAATCCTGGTTCCAAACCAACAAAATTAATGCCTCGCAGATGTGAAGAAATCATGAAAAACTGTGGTTATACAACTAAATACTAGTTTAGTGATTCACAGGATTGCTAAAAAAGCAGTTTGAACATAATAGTTTTGAGTTTGTAGCGTCAACAGCAGATGCTACTATTATTGTGAACACCCCCTTTTCTACTTTTTTTTACTAATAGCCCAATTTCATAGCCTTAAGAGTGTGCATATCATGAATGCTTGGTCTTGTTGGATTTATGAGAATCTATTGAATCTACTGGTACCTTGTTTCCCATGTAACAATAAGAAATATACTCAAAACCTGGATTAATCTTTTTAGTCACATAGCACTACTATTATTCTGAACACTACTGTAACTGTTTTAAGTGGAAGAAATCGTGCATATGTGTACACACCAAGGCAACTGCAGGCTGGTTGAAAACCAACACTTTGTTTGAAATCACCATTTATTTTAGCATGGATCCAGTTTGACCATTAGGACCAAAAATGCTGAAGTCTTGTGTCAAACCATAAAATGATGTCGGGCTTCTCTGTGAGCTTCAGTACCGTCCCACATTCACCCTATTGACGTATCCCATAATCCCTTGCGTACCACAGAGTCGCTGCAGTCAAACAACATATAGAGAATCCACAATTGATGACAACTGTAAATTAATATTATACTAAAAAAATGTATTTTTTTTATGCTTTTCATCACGTTAATAAGAGACTGCATGCATGATACCCTGAATACTTGCTAAAACAATTATAACAAATAATCCATGTCTGCTACGTTTAATCTGCGCGGAATTTAATAAACGCAAACTGAATTTCATACATATTATATATATTAGTCTGGAACAAAGAGGATAAACAGTGTTGTAAAGAACAATAATCAAGACGTTAAAGAGCAAACTTCACTGTTCCCCAGAACGACATGATCAGGAAGCGAGCGTAGCTCACAGCAGCTCCCATTGAAAATAACGGAGAGACAGCCTGTGATTCTCGCATGTTTACATAAAACAAACGCAGTAACAACGTCTATAAACCCAGAGAATATATTCATGAGAGTTTTAGGCACAATATAAAAATAGTTTTATGTTGCGATATTAATGGTGTTGTCCATGTGCAGCGGTTAAAGTGCAGCCCGATCAGAGCGTCTCAATGCAGTTCTTAATGTTACTGAGATCTCACAGCGCAGCGACCTTTCTGAGGTTTTGCGGGATTTGAAACGGCAAATACAGGCAAACGACCAACACAAATATTACAAATGCAACAAATGGGTGGAAGTTATAACATGCAACAAAATGAGTTAGTTATTATTACTATTATTGTTGTTGCTGTTGCTATTATTATTATTAATATATAAATAAAAATAAATAAAAAATATTACAATTTGTAATACATTTGACTGTAATACATTTGACAGTGACAACAAATGCTGAGCCATTAGTTATTATACAGAAAACAAATGGAATCAAACATGCTAAGATGCAAACAGCTTAATGCTAACTTTAACATTGAAAACGCCATAGACATGCTAATACGTTAGCATCGGTCCAGTTTTTAAGTTATAAAATACATCTATTAACTGTTTCAGAAGACCATTACAGGTCTGTTTAACATAAAAAAAAAGGTAAATATTACTCACAGACATATGCTCTTTGGGGTTTTAGCGGGGGAAAAATTAAGATAAAGCAAAATAAAACAAAGAACCAATGAAGCAGCAGAT
Organism: Thalassophryne amazonica; assembly: GCF_902500255.1. NCBI lineage: Eukaryota > Metazoa > Chordata > Actinopteri > Batrachoidiformes > Batrachoididae > Thalassophryne > Thalassophryne amazonica. Next base: position 83,484,273 of record NC_047107.1, read on the forward strand.
TGAAGCACTGCTTCATTAATTCAAGGTTCAAAGCAAAGCCGCGCTGCTGATTACAGACCCGCTGCAGGGTCTGTAATCAGTGTAGAGAAATGATCATTTTCCTGACAAACACCCCCAAAACAACGGCCACTCTGAAGGAATCGTTAAGCAAAAAGGCTGTTGATGTCGATGGATCTAATAATTTCTTAACGATACCCAAAAAGAACCAGTTCCCGATACTCATCCCTAGCTATATCACAGCCAGAGGATGGAGAGTTTGAAAGAAAAGCAAAGGTTGTAGCTTTCATAAAACTTGCTATGAGACACAGAGAGACGACACGAATGTTAACGTGTTAATGCAGCTTTTGGGTATCTAGCAATCATAAATCAGCTAGCTAAAGCTAACATCAACTTTTACGTAACCTTGTAGATGCTTCATTTGGTGACCTGGTGTTAAGGTGTGGATGTTTTCTGCTCAGATGTTGAATAACCCTAACCCTAACCCTCTTTGTTTGAAATTAAGCCAAACTTTGGACATTTTCTGCCTCCAGACTCTCTGCTGTTGTGCCACCTTCTTAATGCACTGCGCATCAAAAATAGTAGTTTGTGTGCAAAAACAATACACTGGAGCTGAACACTCCGCACAAAGCAAGTGATAGCAGAAATTTTTTTAATAGAAGGACTTTGGTGACAAGAAATAAACGAAGCCTCAAGGCAAAGAATTTGCCTTGAACATTTTTTGTAAATTAAAAGGAACCCCGACTATAAATACATGTTTATTCTATGTGATATTAGTAACATAACTATGGGACAAAATTTGCAAAAATAATGTCAAGTTTTATGATATTTTAAGAAACTTTATTTCTACATAGGTTGCCATTGTTGTTTGTAACGCAACGCATTCTGGGTAGTGACATCAAACGGGGGCAGAGCTTCCCGTGTTTACATTACAACTAGCGGCGATTAGCAACGATGAGCTCCTCTGTTCACCCTTTTCAGTTCGAACCAGAGCGTGATCTGCAGTGTGAGGAAGAGAACTTTGAAAATACTGTCAGAAATGAAGATCGGCGCTCTGATCAAGCAAGAGTTGGCCATTGTAGGTGGTGTCTGTGTGGGGGCTGCTTGCCGATGCCGACAGAGAAAGAGAGCGTCTGCTGCTCTTTCGCGTGTTTTAGTCCTATTTTCACTAGTTACTCGTGGACGATTTTTCTTCTTGTGGGGAAATATGACGGGCACTGCATCTGGTTTAAGACGTTGTTTATATCCAGAAACACCAACAAGCTCCCTCATTAGCTGAGGTCGATGAACAGCCTCAAATGCATCCGCGTTGAAGTGACGTGAGCACAGCCGCGGGTCTTTCGGCAACTGCACTCTTCCGCAAGCATCCTCCTACTTTTTCCTTAACTTTCTTTCTTTTGGAAAGCAATGAAGGCTTACCTCGCTTTCTTTGCTGCCCTTAGACTGAAAATTGCATCCAAAAGCCGCGCAATGTAGCATTTTATCTCGGTAGAAGAACTAGCTTTAACACTGTTTTTGCTTGCATGAAAGAGATTTCAGAAACCTTTCCACTTCATCACCCCCAGAATGCATTGCGCAGGCAAAAACATGGCGGCCGAGTTGTATTTAAATACGTGATTAATAAACGCTATTTTATATCATTCAAGACTTGTTTATGCACTTCTAACTATATATTATAATTGCAGACGTTGGTGTTTCAATTTTTTGACAAATTTGATGTTATAGTCGGGGTTCCTTTTAATTATTTGAGTTACTCGAGTAGCCATTTCAGCCCTAGTTTGTATTTCAGGAGTTATTTTATCAAACCTCAATCAGAGTGGATGTGCATCTTTCCACACAAACTATACAAAGTTTTTTTTTAACTTTTATGAACTATAATTCAGTTAATCTCACACTCTGTGGTTTATGTAAAGGTTGCTTCTTCCTTGCAAGTTGCTCAACACTCAATAATTTGCTTGGTTTCTAATCTTTTCTTGTTCTCACAGAGCAGACCCAGACTCAGACGAGTAGGCGACATCATTTCACACAGCTTTGGGTTATTATCACAGAAACATAAACAGCAAGTGATTTCCAAGCTGATAGGAAATCTGTCTCAGCTGTTTGTTCTGACTTCTTTGAATTAGCTGCTTTGTTTGGCTCAGGAAACATTTACATGCTATGCTGTTATTAGGGCTTATTAACAGGCTCACGGTCGGTTGCGGATGAAACCGTGCACTAACACTGGGGTGGGAGGGTGAGGAGAAGGTTTTTAAGGTGTATTGGTTCCTTAGAGCTGCTGGACATCTGGGTACCATCAGCATGGCCGTGGAATTAAATGGAGGGGTGTGGTAGAATTATAAATGGAATGAAAAAGGGGAGACAGATGGAGTGAAAGGACAAGAGAGAGTGACAGGATGAAGTGATGAAGAAGATAAAGCAAATTGGCCCTCTGATAGCAGGTCCTCATCTCTTTTGTTATGAAACCTTAAAATGGAAGCTCCAATTAGGGTGAGTGAAGTAAAGGACTAAGTCATTTTGACTGGTCTTTATGATAGCAGTCGCTTATCTTGCTGTAGCAAATGTAACTTGAGATTGGCTGGCGGGTCATGAAATACAAGAACTGACATTGGACACAATTCCACTGGCATTTGTCTGAAGTTCTGCCAACTGCTGTGAAAATTGGCCATAATACCACCAAAGTGAGTCCACAAATACTGTGTAATTCTACAACATTTTTAAGTACAGTGAACACAGTGGAACTTGTGCTCTGTGCAGCCTTAATACCAAAAACAATTAAGTAACACCAATGTCACCTATCAATACTTTTCATTTCTCTCCTGTTTAATTATAGGAAGTCTGGGGGGGAGGGGGGATTTAGTAAAAGCAGATAATTCTGCTACATCTTTCTTGAGCTAAACCTAAACAATTTTTTTTTAAAGTTTAAAAGTTTAAAATGTAGGTGACACGAAAAAATGTGCACAAATAATTACTAAAAATGATGAAATGTTGATATTTAAAAACAAATCCTGAACAATAAGTCAATGATAACTGCATGGGTGAAGGATGAACAATAGCCGTCATATTGTTGCCATGTCATCACAAGAACAGCACCTGCTGATTCAAGCCCAAATCAATTGCAAACACAGCGGAGGTCAAGCTGTTTAAGGAAGATTTTTTTTCCTAGTGTGGAGCGTTTTTTTTTTTTTTTTTTTTGTCCAGTTTGAAGGTGATTCTGAAGAAGCTGTAGAAGACACAGCCTTATGTTTTTGAGCCTTATTTAGACCACAATGAGGGAGAAGAAACCTTTTGAAACCTTCAGTCTGACAACAGTGACGATATTGGCAAAGTTCAGAACACCAAATGGTGATTATAAAATAAATAAATAATGCAGGTGATTCCGGCATGCAGGCAGAGATGATAATGATATGAGCTCTGTGGTCATAATCGACTGATAAAAACATTTTTAAAAGTTTGTTTTACTATCCTTGACATCAGAAAAAAGTGATGAGGAAGTGTAGATTTTTTATTTATGTTTTTTTTAGAAACAGGTACATACATTTCAAATCTGAAAAATGACACATTGCACTGAGGGACTGAAAATATCAGCTATTTTTTAAAATAAATCAGCTTTCCTTCTTGAATACAGTTAGTGTACTGTACGTTAGTAGTGTAACATGTTATTATTAAATATATTTAAAAAACCATTCACACAAGGAGTAAATAAAGTCTTACCAGTCTGTTTCAGTGAGATCATCTTCACAGACTGATGAAAATGTTAACGTATCCACATAAAGGCTGATTTTGGAAAACGTCTGAAAATAATTTATTTTGTCCTGGCTGAAGAAAAGTCCCCCTGGCACCGGCAGTTTGGCGCCAGGTTAAAGTGCTGGTACAGGTGTAATTGGTTCAAGTCTTTGCTGTGAATGGAGCGTCCTCTTCCTCCACCGCGGGCCACTTTGTGCTGCAAGTTGAAAGACTCACAACACCTCATCTATGAATGGAGCATCCTTTCCTCCACTGGGCCGCTTTTCACTGCAAGTTGAAAGACTCGCAGCACCTGATGTGCTGCATGGGATGAAATTATCCCATGATTCACAAAAAATAAAATAAAATAAAATAATGTGAAAATACTCAGTTTTGCCTCCGTGTAGAGTGGAGATGCTGTGCGACACTGTGCATGCGTGCTCGTTAATATAAATGTTCCTCCTGCCAATCAAAAGGGTCTTGCGGCCAGAATTAACTGTTCTGACACGTATAATACTGTGCAGCACCGACCCGAACCACTAGGTGGAAACGGGTCTTTCAGTAGCCGCATCATTTTACCACATCATTGTTTAAGCTGCAGTGTTCAAAAACTGTGGAAAAAAAAGAGTACAGCTGGACCACAGTCCACTCATTCTGACGCACGTGATCCTTAGGAATCTGAAACAAGTGGACTCCACCTGCAATAGTGTTTTAATAAAAACTTGCAGCAAACTCATCCAGCCGGCATAACTCCAGAAATAGGTCAGATTGTTAACCAAACAAATGGGGCTGTTAAGATAATGGTTCTAAGGCTGATGTCACTTCCTCTTTCTTCTCCAACGTTGTGACTCACCTGGAAGTTCCTAGTTTTTAGTGGCATGCAGTTCAAAATCTGAATATTTATCTCTTCAGTAACCACACACTGGGAAAGCATTAATTTCAAACTGTTGTTTAATTTTAGTCCTAAATATTAAAAAAAAAAAACATTACATATGGTGTCACCTACACTTTAAGGACATGCGTTCAACATGCGTTCTTATTTACATTCTGTCAGTGTTGTATAAAGTACCGGAAAATCACACTTAAGTAAAAGTACAGATACCCATTAAAAAATGACTTTGGTAGAAGTTCAAGTCGCTGATTGAAATGCTACTCAAGTAAAAGTCTTAAAGTATCTAGTATTTATTGTACTTAAGTATGACAAGTAATGTACAACTAAATGTACTCAAGTATTGAAAGTAAAAGTACAAGTAAATGTTAATAATCAAAAACGGACTGATTTTTTTATATTAAAGTTTATCTAGGCTTGTAAATGACTGGTAGTATTAGTCAAAATACTGAAAATTGTGCACATCACACAAAAACACTTCAGAAACAAGGTTTCAAAACCTAAATGAGAGTAGGCTACTCACTAGGTGTTCACAGGAAACAGTTAATTATTTCTATATGTATTTATTTATTGTCATTGTTACATGGTTTTATCTTTTCTGTTGTGTTTTGTTTCATTGGGTTCTTTTTGTCTCTTTCTCTAAAATTGTATTGTAACATTATTAGTCTATTATTATTGACTATTATTGTCTATTATGTAGACTATTATTGTTGTTGCTATAATATATGAATAAAAATAAATTTAAAAAATTACAATTTGACTCTTTTACAACAAAGAACGCTGAGCCATTAATTATACAGAAAACAAATCAACACAAACGTGCTGATGCAAACAGCTTAATGCTAACTTTAACATTGAAAACGCCATAGATATGCTAACGCATTAGCATCTGTCCCGTTTTTAAGTTATAAAATACATCTATCAACTGTTTCAGAAGACCATAACAGGTCAGTTTAACATAAAAATATTAAATATTACTCACAGACATATGCTCTTCAGGGTTTTAGTGGGGAAAAATTAGGATAAAGCAAAATAATCAATCCATCAATCGTAGATCGAAGCACTGCTTCGACCTGCGAATCATTTCTTAGATTGGTTCAAGGTTCAAAGCAAAGCCGCGCTGCAGAAAAGTTGATTACAGACCCGCTGCAGGTCTGTAATCCATGTAGAGAAATGATCATTTTCCTGACAAACACTCCCCAAGTGCGCAACTGCAAAAAAGCCTACCGGACATGCCTCATGACAAATCGGTCTGACTTCGTTGCAGTCACTAGTAATCAGTGGTGTCTCTGGGTGAAAACACGACTTTTTCTGTGTGTGTGTGTGTTTTCAGTCCAATCCAATCCACTTTATTTATAAAGCACATTTAAACAGACCTGAGTCTCCAAAGTGCTGACAGTGTTTTGTAACGAGTAACGGCATGGCGAATAGAAAATGTATCGGAGTAGAAGTATGCAATTAAGGTCGGAAATGTAGTGAAGTAAAAGTGAAAGTGAGCTGAATTAAAAAAACTCAAGTAAAGTACACAGTCTCGCAAAACGTACTTAAGTACAGTAGTGAAGTATTTTTACTTCGTTACTATACAACACTGCATTCTGTTAAGTTTATCTTTTCCATGGTTCAGCAAAGAATCATTTCATCTTGGTAAAAGTCAAGATAGTAATTTGTAGTCATTTTCAAGAAAGCTGTTCAACTGGATCAAAGAGATAATGTCATGATGCTGTTAATTTTGTGTTTGTTCTGTTTTACTTTTGATAGGTTGTCTCACCCTTGTATCTTTCCATTTCAGTTCCTGCACACCTGTCTTCCTCACCCTCAGGTCTCAACCCCTGCTTTTTATTTCTTTGATTGCCTCGTCTCTTCACAGTGTGTCTGTCTGTGTATTTAAGGCTCATCTTTTCAGCTCTGCAGTGCCTGAGTGTCTGTCTTACATACTGTATTTTTTTGTGTGTTTTTCTCTCCTTGTCTTAACTCATTTTTGCTCCTGTTGATTACCTGTGCTTTGTGTCCTTGTACCTCTGTCTTGATTGGACTGATTACTTGTGTACTGAAAACCTTTGCCTCGATATTGTTAGAACAATAATAAGGCAAAACCAGGCTGGATACTGGCAACAGAGTGGAATGAACACTGTCACAAGTCTTCAGTTTTTACTTTTCTCCCTGTCTCTCTGTTTGCATTTGGGTCCCAGTTTGTGCACATAAAGTTACAGATAACTTGGGGTCTTTTAGTAATTTATGACCAAAGGCTACTGACTGGTTTTCATGGTTACTAAGATGTATAAAAAGTAAGTAGTAGTCTTCATGAGTAGTCTTCATGAGGTCTTTTGGGCTGGTGCTTACCACCAGATACTATAGTGTGGAGTGAGTAAGAGTCCACCATAGGTCTCTTCCACAGCCAAGGCCAGTATCTCTTTACAGCTTGATCCACTGGGATAATGTCAACGAAGGATCTTATCCAGAGACAACAGGTAGCCTGATGCACACACCTTGAATCAAACCTCGGTCGATGTACTGGGATTCCAACTAATGCCCCACAGGAATCCATGACAAAATCCCAGCGGACAAAATCCCAACAGACAATATCCCAGTAGACAATATCCCAGTTGACAGAATCCCAACCCATTTTTACAAAAATGGACAAAATCCCAGTCTCATTCAAAGTCCCATCTCACTTGAACCCTAACCCTAGGCCTACATTAATGTAAGACACTAGCCCTAACCCTAACTCTATTACATTTTATATTTATATTTATTCATGAGACTGGGATTATGTCCATTGGGATTATATTGGTTGGGATTTTGTCCTGTCATCATCCCACAGAGCCACCTGCTCTATCTTCTCGCCTCACTGGTTACTGTGGTCTCACTAGATGGTGAATATTGTTCTTTTTTGGCTCTTACTGTGGAACATTAAGAGCATTTTTTAAACATGTTCGAGGTCTGTCAATAAAGTAATGGTCCTTTTTATTTTTTCAAAAACTATATGGATTTCATTCATATGTTTTTATGTCAGACATGCTTGAACCCTCGTGCGCATGCGTAAGTTTTTCCACGCCTGAGTAGTGGCGCCCACCTCAATAGCAGGGTGTAGTGGTTGGGTTAAGGCATGCTGGGAATGTTATCTATTTTCTTCTCAAAGTAATCCAGGAAATCTTGTGCTGTAAAAGGACAGCGAACTACAGGTGGTTGCCCATGAATACGAGGTCTGTCAAAGTAACGGTCCTTTTATTTTTTTCAAAAACTATATGGATTTCATTCATATGTTTTTATGTCAGACATGCTTGAACCCTCGTGCGCATGCGTAAGTTTTTCCACGCCTGTCGGTGACGTCATTCGCCTGTGAGCACGCCTTGGGAAGGAGTGGTCCTCCTCATCGGATTTTCATTCTCTGGAAATGGCGGAATGAAAAGGACTTTTTTCCATCAGAATTTTTTCAGAAGCTGTTAGAGACTGACACCTGGAAACCATTCGAAAAATTTATCTGGCTTTCGGTGAAAATTTTACTGGCTTCACAGAGAATAAGGTCTGTTAGTACAGCTTTAAGGAACCCTTTAAGGACGCTCGGCGCGCCACGCTCCGAGCTGCGACGACTCGGCACAAGCCACCGGACCATTTCTAAACGGCTCTGTGGATACGAGACCGTCGTGTGCTCTTTCTCTGGTTATCACAAGAGCTGGACATCAGCCATTTTCCAGCAGATTTCACTTTTAACAAGATGTCATGGAAAGCCGCGTGGAGGCTTCGTGCGTCACGACCGATTCGCTTTGGAAGCGAGACAAAGGAACACCTCCGTTTTGTGCACCGAAAGCCAGATAAATTTTTCGAATGGTTTCCAGGTGCCAGTCTCTAACAGCTTCTTAAAAAATTCTGATGGAAAAAAGTCCTTTTCATTCCGAAAAAAATCCGACGAGGGGGCTGGACCACTCCTTCCCAAGGCGTGCTCACAGGCGAATGACGTCACCGACAGGCGTGGAAAAACTCATGCATGCGCATGAGGGTTCAAGCATGTCTGATGTAAAAACATATGAATGAAATCCATATAGTTTTTGAAAAAAATAAAAAGGACCGTTACTTTATTGACAGACCTCATATTTCCAAATAATTCCAGTGTGTAATGGAGCATGAGTTATATGTTATTAATTGTTGAATTAGTCCTTCCATTAGTTCACTCAGTGAATTACGTAGATATGAGGGTTATTCAATATTTGATAATTGAACTGACAAACTTTTACATCTTGAAAACAAGAAATATTTGTTCCCTGTGTTGGGGTCAAGGGTCAGCAGTGGTTTCATGCTTCCCACCTGGGGACTTTCTCATCCTTAGAGGTAACAGGGGATCACAGTGGCTGTTTTTTTTGTCAGAATGTCAGTACTGGGTCATAATGTGGGTGGTAGGACTGCCCTGGTGGTGCCTCAAACAGAGTGAAGGACCACCACTGCTTGGTATTTATCTCCTAGCTTTTGGCTGAGACTTGAGGTCACATCCTTAAGGCTATTAGGATGAGTCGGTGTTGATCAAAGATGCAAAATCCTTTCACTTCAGGTGCAGGATCCAGCTGAATCATGTTCCTCTTGTGAGGAGGAAGAGCAAATAAAAACCTCAGAGGACACAAGAAGGGATGCAAGCACAGTGAGAGTTGTGATGTTGGTTAGAATTGTGCTCTTTCTTTTAGGTACATGTGCATGAGTTATTCTGACAGTACTGCGTTTTGGTGGGTGTGCTGACCTGGGAAAGTGTCAGGTAGGCAGCACTAATGTGCAGGAATGCACAGATTCCACAGTGGCTTTGTGGATCGGCCATGTCACTGAGACAGCCGCCCACCCTAAACCCCAAAAGGACCATGGGAATGAACAGAACAGGCGGCACCTTGAAAGCTCTACATCTCGTCAGTCTGCCTCCCTCTCTTATTCACACACACACACCCTCAAATGGAGCAATGCTTTATGGGGTGGGTGTGTATTGTAAAGACAGAGTGAGGTATCTGATGCTGAGTGTGAGATTTCAGACATTTATTTGACCCAAGAGCATCCACAGGGTCAAGAACTGTCAATGTATTAAAATCTACGTTATGGTTAGGGGTTCGGGTGGAACCGAACCATGTCAAACTATGGACCCACACGCAGGGAGCTGGACACGGAGAGGAGTTCAAAAGGACAAATATATTTATTTACAATAAATAAATGAAATGCTGTGCTGGGATGCTTGCAGTATAGAGCGTGGCCTACCTCCTGGCGGTGAAATAAGGGAGCTGCAGTTTCCTGGGCCAGTCTTGAAGGAATAATGTCAACTAAGGATTTTATGACCAGGGCCAGGTGGACCACTCGCATCAACAAGGAACTAAGAAGACACACAGGGTGAGTGAAAGGCACTCGTAAGGCTGTCCTCAAAAACAGTCACAGTTCAACACAGGCTTAACACAGGTTGCTTCAGGAGTCAGGAAATAAAGTTCTCTTCTTAAGAAATAAAGTTCACTCTTTAGTAATTGTTCATAGCTTATAAGTTGTACCCAAAGGTCAGAGATCAAGTGCTGCATGTGGTAACGCACTTCTTGGCACAGTTCTTTATCATAGCATAGTCACAAACAGGAACAAGTGAGAATGGGATCTCACTGAGAGGAAGGGAACTTAACTGGCGTGTAGTCGAGACGCGCTCTACGCAGAGAAATGATGAGTTCCCAAAGTGACGTAGCTGTGCAGGTAGTCAGAGCCAGGGTCCAGGTCCACTGGGAGCCGTCCTGGAATCGTCCGGAACACCAGGAAAAGATAGTTTGCTCTAATATGGGAATTAGAGGGGGAGGCCAGCGTTACATGAGCATCAGCTGCAGGAAGTTTTGGTGTCTTGTGCGCACAGCTGGAAGATGCAGTCAGGGTCATGGGGCGGTGATCAGGTTTGATCCTCCTGGTATCACTCTGGATCATGGAATGAGGCTCTGAAAGCTGACAAGGCAAGAACGAGGAAAGCAAGGTGACAAACAACATACAGATGACAAAACTCTGGCAGTTCATGAACAGAAAGTCAGGATTTAAATAGTCTATCAATAATCAGTCACTCATCTGATCCAGGTATGAAAACAAAACTGAGGCCGCCATCTGGTGGAGAAACAAACACATGACACTGGTAAAACAACAGTGTAAAAACCAGAGTCAGAGGAAAACCTGACTCTACATTCCCTGCAATTAGCAGAGGCCGTGATTAATGACATCAGCAATTCAGCAGGTCTCAAAAATTTCTGTCAGTAGAGCCGTTAACACCCCAATTACACTGAGTCCACAACTGACATGCGATCGAAAAATGGCCCCTGCTCACTGCCACTCTCACTGACTCCCACCGGGGCTGCAGGCTGGACACAATGGGGTCTCCATGGTCGGAAAAAAGATCCCTCTTGGTCTCCATCACTCTACATCGGTCTCCAACAGGTGAGCGAATGTATTGAACACTCGCACTCGCACAAGTTGTGCCACCAGTTAACAGATACATGGGTCTCATAATCAGTCTTGATAAACTCTCACATCTCAACTGTGCGTCGTAATAGATTCTCAGTTGACTCTGCATGGGATATTAACATATTTTTCACTCGCACAATTCAGTTGCAATGCACGGTTGGTGTAAATGCAAATGACAGATCACAGTGGAGACCAGCCAAGTCTTGTGAGAGTTGACAAAATGTCATGATATTGTAGCTCTTATATTGGTCTCAGTTCAGTGTAAACGAGGAATAAAAGCTGCATATTCAGCTCTGAAATATAGAAGTGTTCCCAGTACACCGAGTTGTAAATGGGTTGCAGCCTTTGCTGGAGCAGTAACCTGTGATGGACTGACATCCAATCCAGGGTCACAGACTCTCATCTGCTTCACAATGCAGAATCCGGTGTGGCAGACCGAAGGGTCTGCCCGGTCCTCACTGCGCAAGCGTCATTTCGGACCTCAGCAACTCTTCTGAGACAGTCTCGTCACCCAAAGCGATCAAATGGAATAATGGGATTATTAGCCATCAGACGACAAGGTAAAACCTCTTAAAACATTCTAAAGTCAGTTCTAAACAGAAACGAGGCTGTACTCTGTGACATTTTGAAATGACCGACGCGCAGTGAACACATCAGCTAGCAGCTCGTGTAGCAGCAGCGCTCTAATCGCTTCCTCCGTCTTTTATTATGAAATAATGCTGAATTTATGTGGAAATAATTATTGTACAAAAGCGTCAGATATCTGTCACTGAGACAGATGATGACTGGAGTGCAGTTTGAAGCAGAAATGAGGTGATAATCTGTGAATCGCGGCCAATGACGCATGCACAGTGAAGGCAGGGTGGACCAATTTTTAGGGGCGACCATTTGGTCGGGGACACCGGCACCAACGAGCCTTAGGGACTGTATCGGACTTCTTTTTCCTGCTAGGAAACCACCAATCAACAAACAATGTGTTACAAAACCACAACATCACTGCAGGAGTTAAAAATCACATTTTAAAATCTCCTCGCCAGTGCAGTTGTTTCTCTTTTTGCTGTTACAGTGTTCATAATGATTTATATTTGTATAAATGAATTTCTCTCCTGTGTGAGTGCTGTTGGCACAGTTTGTGTTTATGAAGTGTCCACTTCTATTAAATGTTCATAGCTCCTGATTAGAGTCTAATGGCTTCCTCCTGTGCTGGTGTAATCAGCTGCTCACCTTGAAGCTTGATTGCTGCTGCTGCTGTGTTTCTGTGTGTCCGTGCGGTGAAGGAAACTAAAAGAATAGGATGCAAATTTGGCATGTTTGTAAAATGGTTCAAGTGACCTGGGTCACAGACTTCCTGCGTCTGTAACATTAGTGTAGATGGTAATGATCCAGCCAGCTGTTTGCCACCCACTGGCCTGTATACATACTCAAAGCAATCTGCGTGCAGGCATCACAGCATCAAGATAACACCACCAAGTCAGAAATCTTGTTATGTTAATAATGCATGAACTGGGTGAAGGTTTAGAGCCAACTCTGGACTAAAGATAAATTTGTTATTTGAGCAATGTTTGTCTGTCATTTCCTTACTCTTCCAGTCCTTTGGCCAATTTCCACCAACTTGACATGTCAGTAACAGTCAACCCCACAACTGCTTTTAAAGGGCTAGTTTTGACAAAGGCCATCATTACTGAGATCAAAGGTCAAAAGTTTGATCTTTCACTCCGCTGTCCACCATGCTTTGCACACGTACACAAATAGGCTCTGGATTTGCCCAGGCTAGTGGTGGGTGAGAGGACGACAGTAGCCGAGCTATCATTTCTGCGGCAGAATGTGTCTAACCTGCTACAGGACACTATCACAGTGCTGAGTAGCTCCTTCAGCAACAGACTGATTCACCCAAAGTCTCTGAAGAATGAATCGTAGGTCCTTCCTTCCTGCTGCTGTTAGATGACACTGTATAATCAGCACTGCTCCCAGTGGGCCTCATGTATCAAAGTTGCGTACTTGTGGCATAAATTTACAGTGTAAATTTGAAGTACACCAAAGTTGCCGTGACATGTATCAAGCAGTGCGCACATGCCCATTTCCGGCGTACGCCTGACGTGACCTTGATAAATGCGGCGGGTGAAAACAATCGCAGTTATAATAAACACGCCCATAAATATTCATACTCCACTTCAGACACACCCTCATTTTACGACATGGAAGCCAGGAAGACGGCAAAGAAAAAGAACTCCACCAATCACGACGCGTGTCAATAGAGCGTCAAAAGCGGCCGTCGTATCAACTGTTTTGTAGTATAATCAAAAAAGTGTTACAGTGGTCCCTCGTTTATCGTGGGAGTTACGTTCTAAAAAATAGCCCATAATTCGCGAAACTGCGACGTAGTCAGCGTTATTTTTTACAATTATTATAGATGTTTCAAAGCTGTAAAACCACTTTATACACTTTCTCACTCAGGCATGAACATTTTCTCACTCTTCTCTCGTGTGTAAACACTCTCAAAGTTCAAACCTTATTAGAAAAATAAGACCAACCTGTTTTCAGGCCCAAACATTTGTTTGAGAAATAAAAATAGAACGTTTTCCTATAAATAATTATGATGGCTTTTAGAACTAACAAATTTAATTTTAACGATCAACGTACGAGGTTGGACACATAAGAAATTATTAATACTGACTGACCAGTATTTCACAGATCGCGCCTCTGCGTCCTGACGCCGCGCCTTTTTCCACTCACACCTGGCTGCAGGTGTCTGTTTCCGAGTGACAAACACAGTTAAGAGTAGTTGTTGGCGAGTTGTTTCCTTCTGGGCGAGAAGATTCTTATAAACAGACACACAGACCACAATGCACTGTAAAAAAGGCATGCAAAATTGGACTAAAGAAATCCGTGAAACGACGAGGCCGCGAAAGGTGAACCGCGTTATAGCGAGGCACCACTGTATTCTCTTTTCACATGTCAATAATTCTTGACATGTGCATATTTGCTCGCTCAATTAATAAGACACGTCTAATTTTTTGGATTTCTTTATTCTTAAAATGTATTTCTTTATTTATTTTATTGTGACAAACGAATGGAGATGACAAAACCTGATTGCAGCACGGGCGAAGGGAATGACAACACTACAATTGTAATTATCAATTTCATTGTCTAAAATGATCACACCACATAAAGTTAAGCTCAGCGCTGCTCTGGCTCCAGGCTCTGGAGAAAAAGGCGAGCAGCGCTTTCTTTGCGGTCAGCGCTGTGGTCACGGATCGTGCTCGAGACCAACAATCCCGCAAAAGCGGGATTTGTATTGATTATTATGTAGTATAATCAGGAAAGTGTTATTTATGTAACATATGCATTGATTTGTATAATGGCACTGTTTATCATGTTGATCATTTACATTTTTATGTGGATTCCAGCGCTGGTTCATTTTGGCATATAATTTACGCCACCTCTCGACCTGGTGTATATTTTCAGCGCAGCGTACGCCAGCGACCACATTGATAAATGCCAAGTAGCGCAGCCGTTTTGGCGTACACCCCATATACGCTCAAATATCGCCGTACGCACGTTGATACATGAGGCCCAGTAAGTGTATGTATTTACTTATGTACAAGGTTGGGTAGGATTACTTTGAAAGAATACATGTGGATTACATGTATGTATGTACATACATTTGGATTACATTTCAAAGTAATCGTACCCAACCTTGCTTATGTATATCTCATGTGAAAAATTGTCTGTTTATTCAATAGAGCCACCATATCAAGGCTCTGAACAGCTCCTCTTACCCCACTTTTAAGTACCTCAGGACCAGTGACCATATTCATTGTTTATGCACCTATATTTGACTCATGCATAGACACCAAGGACCAATTTTATGAGGAGCTTGACAAAGCTGTTTTGGACATCCCAACTACAGAGTACTACTTAGCGACTTAAATGCCTGAGCGGGATCTGACATGACTCCTGGCCATCCAGCACTGGACACTTTGGCATTGGGAAGATCAGTGAAAATGGATAATAGTTGCTCAAACTCTGCTCATACAGAGCCTCTGCATTACTACCACCTTCTTTTCCAGGAAGCCACATCAAAGAGTGCCCTGGAAACACCTCAGATCAGGCCACTGGGACCAGCTAGATATGTTTATTACAAAGAGGTCATCTCTAAACTGCATCCTCAGGAAGATGTAATTGTAATACAGACCACTCGACGGTTGGCTGCAAGACAGAACTCAAGACCAGACATATCAACCATTCCAAACAGAAGTCTTCCCCGCATCAACACTGCCAAAACAGCAGTCCCCAATCTGTGTGAGCAGTTTGCAGAATCTATTGACAGAGCCCTCAAAGACTGCCCTGCGGAAAATGCAGAAAGTGGAGGTGAGATGGGACTACATGAGAAATATCATCTACAACACAGCCATGGAGACCTTTGACAAGAGGGAAAGAAAGCACCCAGATTGGTTTAAAGTTGCACTCACAGAGGTGGAAGCAGTGATTGAAGCCAAATGGATTGCCTTCATCAACTACAAGAAAGCGACATGGCTCAAACTCACAGGAACATTCAGAATGTTTCAGACTCAAGGCATATACAAGAGGATTGACGGGGTATCCAAATGTAAAACAACTACTTCGAACTCCTCCAGTGGTGACACCATCACTGAGAAGAACAAACAGATGAAGAGATGGGCTGAACACTCAAAATCACTCTATCAGCAGGATAATGCTGTCAGAAGAAGCAATTGGAAGGACTAAGTGCGTGTAAGTCATGGAAGATCTTGATCACCCATCCACAATAGATGAGTTGAGCAAGGCCATTGACTCCCTGAAATGCGGTAAAGGCCCAGGAATAGACAGCATTCCACCAGAGACAATGAAAGCAGGCAAAAGGGCAAAACTCCTTAATCAATAGTATGAAATTCTCTGTCAATGCTGATGTGCCCTTCCAAGAAGGTCTGGGAGAATTGTAGGCTGACAATAAACACCAAGGTCAAGGTATACCAGGCTTGTGTTAGCTCAGCACACTTAACGCCCTCCACATGCGTTGCCTTAGAAGAATCCAGGGGCTCTCATGGAGGGACGGAGTGTCAAACAAGGATCTTCTCTCCTGAGCACACATCCCCAATATATTTGCACTCCTGACACCCCGTCACACCTTGATGATTTATCCAGTGTATGCCGACCATATTAAAAATGCTGGCATGTGCAGGCATGCGTCTTATAAGTTATGGATAAGTGTTGTGTAAGTTAGAGCATGTTGAAGGACACTGATGGCTATAATACGATGAGTACATTAAAAAATTTTGGGCATGCACAAGATTTTCAAGGTATGCCAGGGTATGTCTCATACATCTCACATATGCAGGCCATAAGATGTAGGTAAGTTATGCGATTGTTGACACGTTTCTTGTAAGTTACTCAGAAGTCAAATTATGTCCATTGATACTGTCCATTGATTGGCTGAACAGTTGAAAGCTACAGCCCTCATGCGAACAGTTCAGACTGTTTCTGTCTGACCCTTGTCGAGAAGGGTCAGACAGAAGTCAGACTACCAGAGCAAGAATTTTAGCTGAGGAAGCTTCTGCGAAGTAAAATGCCCTCGCGTCAAGCAACCCAGTCCAGTTGAAGATTCAAGCTTCTCTACTTTGCTTTTTTCATGCCCACAGGAACTATCACCTAGTTTGTCTATAAACATTTGTCATGATAGCACAGAGATGGAAACTGAAACTCAGTTTGCCTTCACTACCAATATAAAAAAAGAAAGAATCTGATGTAAATGTAGTCATTTTGTCATTGTTAATACTTTTGTGCATTAAACCATTGTCTGTTCTGTGTTGGTGCCTGCTAGCAGCCATTGACTGTATGGTGGGCTCCTGGGGTTCCTGGTCTCCATGCACGTCTTCATGTGGAGTTGGAAGCACAGAGAGGAATCGCCAAGTGTTTGTGCCGCCTAGAAATGGAGGCACGCCCTGCCCTGATCTCAAACAGCGCCGAGGATGCCTTGGAAATGATGCCTCATGCAACTCTGCTAAAGGTGAGGCACTGATGATTGTGTATGTGTGCTAATATGCAAAGGAGTTGGGCAGCGCAGTCTTGTTTGATGGCGGGCGCTAAAGGGGTAAAATATGATGCATATAACCTAATTTCTCTACTTCCGGGGACAAAAACATGGCATTTTCTTTGACTTTTTGGACAAATTACATGCAAACAAAGTGAAAATACAAAATAATAATAATAATAAAATAAATAAAAGTGATGATGCGGTTGGAAAGTGGACATGTTTTGCAGTTTGTTTATGACCCAGAGCTCAAACGTGTTGAGGTGGTCATGCTGGCGAGAGAACACAGCTACTCTGGCTGGGTGTGTAGGCTAACACTTACCAACACACATCTCACATTTGCCTCGTCTTCCCTTCTCCACTGGGAACTAAAAAAAAAACACTTTTCTCAACTGCTTCAGTGATTGCAGCTGAAAACAGAACAGTACACCATTTTTCCATGTGAAGTTATGCTGTGTTTGTATTGCACAATAGGCTGCCCAGACAGCAAATAGATCCGGGCCGGATGTAGTCCAACATCTGGTACCAATCCTGAAAACAGATCCGGTCCAGACAGTTTTTGCACCCTGGCCCAGATCCGGCACGGCTCCGCTTTACAGTTCTGGAACAGATCCGTACCAGATCTGAACTGGATCCGCAAAAGACCAACCATTTACAGACCATATCTGGCACGGATCTGGGGCAGATGTGGACCGCATCACAGCACCGTGGCAGGAACAATTTTTACAGGGGTAAGTTCCGTGGATCCGAGGAAACTGATTTGTATCTATAACACACAGATCAGTGTCCCTAGACTTATAAAACTTGATTGTCGTAAAGAAACAAACCGCTTTGCAATAAGCATTTAAAAAAGCCTCAGTGACGATCAAGATTACAGAGTACAGAGTTTACAACCGCTAATGGATAGTTTCTACTGAGTGCAGATAAAATTGCTTATTGTTATGCCCCATGTTCCTGCCACGGACTACATCCGGCCCGGATCTATTTGCTGTCTGGGTGTGGTCAATTCCCGCGGGGTTCAAATGAGACTGCGCTGCCCTGTTGACAGAACTGCATTTCACCAATTAAATTTTCTCTGGGGTATATCATTACTATTTAGAAATTACAGCCATTTGTACACAAAGTTTGTCGATATTCAGAGACCAAAGGTAATTGGACAAAGTAAGTCTAACTACTATTAATACAAATGATGAAATTTAGCTGTCTCTAACTCACTTTACCCAACCTGGTCTCACTGCAAGTCGTGATTCAGCAGCACAAAATATACATTAATCTATTGGTTCGTGATATTGTGACGAAAAGTGCCTCATTTTCATCACGGCAGCACAAATTTATTCTAATTCATTCCGTGATGGCTGCACGAAATTAAAAGTGAAGCCGGGGTGGGGGTGGTCAGGGTGGTTATGATTAGGGTTGGGAGAAGGAGTAGGATGAGGTTATGGTTAAGGTTAGGGTTGGGAATAGGAGTAGGGTTAGTAAAGTGAGTTAAAAAAAAACCCCGTCATGAAAATTTTACTCATTTCGTGACGGGCACAAAAAAAAACAAAAAACAAAAACGTGAGACTGGGCTGCTTTACCATACAGCTGTACCAGTGTTGTAATGTAACAAAGTAGAAATACTTTGTTATTGTACGTAAGTATAATTTTGACGTATCTGTACTTTACTTCGTTATTTACATTTCTGGCGGTGTTCACTTTTACTCCACTACATTTCCTCAATAAAATGTATACTGTTACTCCGATACATTTCTCTTAACATCTTCATTACTCGTTACTGCAATATAAAAGCAAAAGAAATTTGATTGGGCAATGCCTGTTTGCAGAGGTGAAAGCAGCAGTGCGCTGTACCGGGAAGAGACGTCCTCTTCAGCCATAGCGCAGGGGTCTGCCTTTCACCCCTGCAGCAAGTACTGTGTTTGACATAAAACAAGTTTAAAAGGCAAAAAAAAAAAAAAGGTGACAGGTTGAATCTACACCCTCGCTGTGGGAGAGGAGACAGGAGGGTGAAAAGGGGGCCATCTGTGCTTTGGACAACAAATGTGCACATGCTGACACACACACACACACACACACACACGCGCACACGCACACACATAAACGGATTGGCTCCTGCTGGAGTTAACACACACGTAGGGAGAAAACTTCCGTACAAAACTGGCCGATGTGGCTGTTTCCTTTAATTTATTTTATTTGAAATTTCCATGGAGATGCGGTGCGTAAAAGCGGCCCCACGTTTTGGATTTGTGAGCGCAAAGAGCACTGTCTTTGGTTGCTTTGCAGTGGTTGGTGGTGGTGATGCTTGCATTGTTTTTTTGTTTGATTTTTTTTTTTTACTTTTCCTTAAATTTGGCACAACTGTGTAGCTATAAATGATTGTTCTGTTTCACAAGAGCCTGGTTGTTGTGGTTAACAGAAACATGCGTGTGCGTCTTCCAGGAAAAAGACTGTCTTCATAAAAAGAACGGCAACTTAATTTACACCTATATACATCCACCTGTTGCTTCACTCATCCCATCACCAACACTTCGTATACAGCCTTTTATAGGGGCTGAAGCTCCCTCTTGGTTTCTCCAGACACCACACTGACTTTCTTTTCGTGTCAATGTTTCACTCTCCACTCGTTTTGGATTTTACTTTTACTTACAGTACATTTTATATGAGAAATTTACTTTTTATACTTAAGTACAGTGAATGTCAGATACTTTTAAGACTTTTGCGCTTTTAATATTTTTAAAGGAGAATTTAACTTTTACCAAAGTAATTTTATGGTAAGATACTTGTACTTTCACTCAAGTATCACTTTGAGGTACTTTATAGAAAATTAAGCTGTACAACTGTTGATGTGACAAACAAATGTTGCACTGAGCAAAGTTTCCCATATCACAACCGCAGAAGCCGATAACGCCTTCAGACTTGTCATGGTTGTCTTGGTGGCTTTCCTCACTTCTCTCCTTGCATGGTTACTCAGTTTTTGAAAACTGCCTGCTCCAGACAGATTTACCAAACAGTATCATACTGTTTGTATTTCTTAATGATCGAAGATAATGAAGTTCAAGATGTATTCAGTTACAGACATGTTCCTATCCATCCTGTGACTTGTCAAAACAAACAAGGAAACAAAACCACAGCCAACAACAGAGACAAATTTACAAAACTGTTGTCACTGTCCAACTACTTATGCACCTGTATGTGGGGAAGTGGTGGCCTAAAGCTTCAAGATGCAGGCTTGGGGGCAGAGGATCATTTCCCTGATCAGATAAGAGAATCACTAAAGTGTCTTTGAGTAGGAACCCTAAACCCCAAATTGCACCAAGTGGGCAGTTAAACACCTTCTATGACAGTACCCTGATATGGATGTCAGTGAGAAGCATCACTGTAAACCTCTTTGAGCACCTGCATCAGATGGGAAAGTAGGCTAAAAATATGTCCCATTTCAAATCTGTTTCTATACATAGACACAATACTCCTCAATGGAAAGAGTTTATCTGATACTGGTTGGTTCTTTGTCCTCCCATCAACTTCCTTCCAGAGGTGGCAACGATCCTGCCTGATTCTTTCAAAAGGAACTTCAAGGACCCTTGGAGGCGACCACACATGCTGATGAAGGAGGAGAAGGCCAGGTAACACCACAGTAGTAATACTGCAAACAACGCACCACTGTCTGATTCTGCCATGTCCATATGTTTTATTTATGTTGACTAGCATTTCAAAACTGTTGAACATTTCCAAAATGCCATATATGCATTGCACATTTTTCAGTTTTTGGGGTGTACTGTTATGATCTGTAGCTCAAGGAGAAGACTCAGTTGCAGAAAGAAGAAGTAAGTCTGATATAGGTGCTAAAGTCGGTTGGTGCCGGTGCTTATCTCTGAATTCTGTGCAACTCCTCCTGGACACAGTCAGACGCAGATTACTTCCCCAGCCAAGACCAGTACCCATTTACAGCAGAATGGATTGAGACAATGGAGATTAAGTACCTTGTCCAAGGACACAAACAGGTAGCGTGAGCAGGATACGAACCCAGGTCTACGTATTGGTAGATCAGTTCCTTATCTACTCAGTTACCAGTTCTACAACTGGAAAAGGCAGTGATGCAAAAACGATTGCAGTGGTGAAAGATGTTTCTGGGGTTGCAGTGGGTCATGACCAGGTGGGATGTCAGTGGAGTTGATGGTGGCTGATATCTGAGTGCTGAGAGAAAAGCAAAAATTGCCTGAGGCATTAAGACAAGGAAGAAGAGAAAGCAAAAATTAAAAATTCACAGAGTCTTTAGCTAGCAGCCACAGTGTACACCTGAGTAGAATGGACAGTCTGGCAAAGATTGAGTCGAAAGCCAGATTGATGAGCAATGGGTGTGTCAGCTGCCACAGGTGTTCCCAATCCGCAACTCCACTGACAAAGTAATGATTAAGGAGAACAAAAACACAGCAAAATGGAACATACATAAAGAAAACAAGAACAAAGTCCAGAAATCACAACATGTACAGCCAGTCCCAAGCCCAGGTAAATGAGGAACACAGAGGCAGGAAAGATGTACACCATAAAATTTTGTCAAATCTCAGTCACATTGGTTCCAAACTCCAGTGTCTTTAGAATGCCGGTACCAAGCCTACATAAATGAGTAGGGCTGTGTCAGGAAGGGCATCTGGCATTATTGATGCCAAACCAAACACACAGCTCTGAAATTGAATCTCCATAGATGATTGGTCAAGGCCTGGGTTAACAATGGCCACCAGCAGTGCTGTTGTCCAACAGGATGCCAGTTGGAAATTGTGCTACAGTTGGGTGAAGAAGATGCGGAGAATGTGTCTGGAGGCAGCGTGAGAGGATGACAGTTAGAAGATTGGAAGTGAGAGTTGTATGAGTGGTAAACGGAGAGAATTGGCTGATATGATGGAGAGAAGAAAAGGTGCACAACAACCCAAGTACAAGAGAAGGCCAGGAGCATTGGACGTAGGTTCAAACCTTTGGTGTGGATGGGAGGAGCAATGGTGTTGGGGTCATTCTAAAGGAAGAGAATGTTAAGAGGGTGTTAGAGGTTAAGCGAGTGTCTGACAGGGTGATAAGTGTGAAATTGGAAATTGTAGGGGTGATGATGAATGTAATCAGTACATATGCCCCACAGATGAAGAGAAAGAAGATTTCTGGAGTTAGGCAAGGTGGAGAGTTATCCAAGCATGAAAGAGTGGTGATTGGAGCAGACCTCAACGGGCATGTTGGTGAAGGGAACAGAGGTAATGAGGAAGTAAAGAGTAGATATGGTATCATTAGAGGAATGTGGAAGGGCAAATGGGAGCAGATTTTACAAAAAGGATGGAAATGGCTGTGATGAATACTTATTTTGAGAAGGTGACATACAAGAGTGGAGGAAGGTGCACACAGGTGGACTACATCCTATGTCAGAGATGCAACCTAAAACAAAGTGTAGACTGTATGTTGGTGGCAAGAGAAAGTGTAGCTAGACAGCATTGGATGGTATTTTGTAGGATGATTTTGGAGATGAAGAATAGGAAGAGAGTGAGAGCTGAACCAAGGATCAGATAGAGGAAGTTAAAGGAGGAAAACTGTTGTATGAAATTCAGGGAGGAGATGAGACAGGCACTGGATGGAGGAGAATTGATTCTGACAACTGGAAAATGTAAGGAAAGGTTATATATTGAGCTGTAGATAAAGTTTAATCACTCATGAAGGATCAAAGGACTTGTACTGATTGGGCCAGAAAGAGGGACAGAGCAGTAAAGGACATGCAGTGGGTTAGGGTGATAAAAGATGCAGATGATAATGTGCTGACAAGCAAGGAGAGTGTTTTGAGAAGGTGGAGTTGAAGAAAATGAGAGACAGAGAAGGCTGGGTGATGTGAAGAGAGTAAATCAGGAAATGCAAGGGATTAGTAAGGATGAAGTGACAGCAGCTCCGAAGAGGATGAAGAGTAGAAATGCATTTGGTTCAGATGACCGCTGGAGGCATGGAAATGTTTAGGAGAAATGGCAGTTGAGTTTTTAACAAGATTATTTTATAAAAATCTTGGAAAGTGAGAGGATGCCTGAGGAGTGGAGAAGAATTGTGCTGGTACTTATTTAAAAAAAAAAGGTAACGTGTCGAGCTGTAGTAACTAAAAAGGCACAAAGTTGATCAGCTGCAGCATGAAATTTGTTGTGTGGGCCGCTGAAGAGGAGGTACTGCTGGCCCACCACCACCAGATGGCGCCCTGCTTGGAGTGCGGGCTCCAAGCACGAGAGGGCGTCGGAGCCGCTGGAGGTGACAGCTGTCACCTATCAACACCAGCTGTCACCCATCACCACCACTACAAAGACCGGACTGCAACTCCACCTCCTCGCCGAGAAATCTTCTACCATACAGGTACTTACTTCTCTGCTGAATCTTAATTTGAGTATTAGTCTGATCTCGTTTTGCAGCCGTTTTCCTGGGACGGATACCCTGTCTGCTGAGTTGGCGTTTGGTGTGGACTGCGACGGCTTTGCCTCCCACCCCACCCAGATAAGTGGTTATCTCAGGAGCTGCACGAGTGTGTGATTGGAGGTGGAGGTTCTCCCTCCTAACTATGTACAGACTGTGGGATTACTGAGTGTGCGAACTCACACTCATCCAGAACTGTTTCTGTTTTCTGCCAGCAGTACCGGGTCTGACTGCTGAAGACAGTGGCCACCTGGGGCGCAGGGCTTGGCGGCTCCAGTGTTCTTCAGGTCCGTTGGTGGTGAGGGCTGTGTGGGATCCGGCTCTTCTCGCACCGGACATCTCCTATCTTCGAGCCTGCCACACATCACCCTTTTGTCGGATTGATATAACACATATTTGTATCTGTCTGTATTACGTTGTGCACCTTCACAACATTAAATTGTTACTTTTTGGCTATTCCATTGTCCCTTCATTAACGCCCCCTGTTGTGGGTCCGTGTCACGACACTTCCCCAACAGGATTTCTCGGCCAGCGTCATGGATCCCGAGGGGCGTCAACTCGAGCCTGAATGGCCAATGGAAGAGCGAGGTGCACAGGCGCCAGCAGGAGGCGTGTTAGGGGAGCTGCAGCAAATACTGATCGCTTTCACTGCTCGGTTGGATCTGGTAACCGAGCAGAACGTTATCCTCAATCGGAGGATGGAGGCTCTCACCGCCAGGGTGGAGGCGCGCGATCAAGGCGCTACTGCAGCACTTCCTCCTGCTGGTCCTTTGTCAGACACAAACATTCCACTGGTCGTTCAACGACCCCCCCCCCACCATCCCCTGAAGCCTACATAAGCCCTCCAGAGCCGTACAGAGGTTGTGTCGAGACGTGCGCGGACTTCCTAATGCAGTGCTCGCTCGTCTTTGCACAGCGTCCCGTCATGTACGCGTCAGACGCTAGCCGCGTGGCTTATGTTGTTAATTTGCTTCGAGGAGAGGCACGCGCCTGGGCTACGGCGCTCTGGGAGCAGAACTCACGGCTCCTAACGTCATACGCTGGGTTTGTAAGGGAGTTCAAACAGGTTTTTGATCATCCCAACAGAGGCGAGACCGCTTCGAGCGTGCTACTGTCAATGCGACAGGGGCGCCGGAGTGCAGCCGAGTATGCAGTCGACTTCCGCATCATGGCTGCGAGGTCCGGCTGGAATAACGCCTTCATAAACGGGCTGTCTCCGGTCCTGAAGGAGCATCTGCTGGCTAAGGAGGAACCGCGGGATTTTGACTGGCTTGTCGACCTGGTTACACGCTTAGACAACCGGTTAGAGGAACACCGTCGGGAGCAGGGCGGGGGGCGTGACCGGGCATGGGCCGTCCCTCTTCCTTTCGGGTCCGAAAGGGTGCCGTCGTCCCCACGCTCCACAGCCAGAGGGCCCCGTGTGGCTACAGCTCCCCCTGCTGACGAAGCTATGGACACGAGCAGGGCCAAAATAAAATCAAAGGACAGACAAAGGAGGCAGGCCCGCGGGGAGTGTTTTTTCTGTGGGTCTAGTGGTCACATACAGAGGAACTGTCCAAAACGGTCAAACTACAATGCCCGTCCTTAGAAACTGGGCTAAGGGTGGGCCATAACACGCACGCGGGGGAACCCCAAAAATCAGCACGAATCCCAGTCACAATCCTTTGTGAGGATTTAACCCTTCACGCCCCAGCACTTGTAGACACGGGGTCGGAAGGGAATCTGCTGGACAGCAGATGGGCAAAGGAAGTAGGGCTCCCTCTAGTGGCTCTGCCTTCCCCTGTGAAGGTACGAGCACTAGATGGCACTCTTCTTCCATTAATCACACACCAGACACAGCCAGTGACTTTGGTGGTGTCTGGGAATCACAGGGAGGAGATTGTGTTTTATGTAACACCTTCTACCTCCTGAGTGATTTTGGGTTTTCCATGGGTGTTGAAACACAATCCCCGGATTGATTGGCCGTCTGGGGTTGTGACGCAGTGGAGCGAAACCTGCCACCGGGAGTGTTTAGGATCATCGGTTCCACCCGGTGAGACAGCTAAGGAGGAGGTCAAAGTCCCCCCCAATCTGACGGCGGTGCCATGTGAGTACCACAATCTTGCTGACGTCTTCAGCAAAGATCTGGCACTCGCCCTTCCCCCGCACCGACCGTACGATTGCGCCATCGATTTTATTCCGGGCGCTGAGTACCCATCCAGCAGGCTGTACAACCTCTCACGTCCGGAACGCGAATGAATGGAGACCTACATCCGGGACTCCTTAGCTGCCGGGTTGATCCGGAACTCCACCTCCCCGATGGGTGCGGGTTTCTTTTTTGTGGGTAAGAAGGACGGCGGAGTCCGTCCATGCATTGATTACAGAGGGCTGAACAAGATCACGGTTCGCAACCGATACCCGTTACCTCTGTTGGATTCGGTGTTCACGCCCCTGCATGGAGCCCAAATATTCACTAAACTTGATCTTAGGAATGCGTACCACCTGGTTCGGATCCGGAAGGGAGACAAGTGGAAGACGGCATTTAACACCCCCTTAGGTCACTTTGAGTACCTGGTCGTGCCGTTCGGCCTCACAAACGCCCCCTCGACGTTCCAAGCATTGGTCAATGACATCTTGCGGGACTTCCTGCACCGGTTTGTCTTCGTGTATCTAGACGACATCCTCATCTTTTCTCCGGACCCTGAGACTCATGTCAAGCATGTACATCAGGTCCTACAGCGGTTGTTGGAGAACCGGCTGTTTGTGAAGGGCGAGAAGTGCGAGTTCCACCGCACTTCTTTGTCCTTCCTGGGGTTTATAATCTCCTCCAACTCCGTCGCCCCTGATCCGGCCAAGGTTCCGGCAGTGAGAGATTGGCCCCACCCAACAAGCCGTAGGAAGCTGCAACAGTTCCTCGGTTTTGCAAACTTCTACAGGAGGTTCATTAAGGGTTACAGTCAGGTAGTTAGCCCCCTGACAGCCCTGACCTCCACAAAAGTCCCCTTCACCTGGTCGGATCGGTGCGAAGCCACGTTTAGGGAGTTGAAACGCCGGTTCTCGACTGCACCAGTTCTGGTGCAGCCCGATCCTACTCGCCAGTTCACAGTGGAAGTGGATGCCTCTGACTCAGGGATAGGAGCCGTGCTGTCCCAGAGCGGGGAGTCCGATAAGGTCCTCCACCCTTGTGCCTATTTTTCCCGCAGGTTGACCCCGGCTGAGAGGAATTATGACGTCGGCAATCGGGAACTCTTGGCGGTGAAGGAGGCTCTTGAAGAGTGGAGACACCTGTTGGAGGGAGCGACGGTGCCCTTCACGGTTTTCACGGACCATCGGAACCTGGAGTACATCCGGACCGCCAAGCGGTTGAACCCCAGGCAAGTCCGCTGGTCACTGTTCTTCGGGCGCTTTGACTTCCAGATTACATACCACCCCGGGACCAAGAACCAACGGTCGGATGCACTGTCCCGGGTGCATGAAGAGGAAGCCAAGGCCGAGCTGTCAGACCCCCCAGAGACCATCATCCCCGAGTCCACTGTCGTGGCCAGTCTCACCTGGGACGTGGAGAAGACCGTCCGGGAGGCCCTGACACGAAACCCGGACCCGGGAACCGGCCCGAAGAACAAGATGTACGTCCCACCAGAGGCCAGAGCTGCGGTTTTGGACTTCTGCCATGGGTCCAAACTCTCCTGTCATCCCGGAGTGCGCAGGACCATGGCAGTAGTCCAGCAGCGCTTCTGGTGGGCGTCTATGGAAGCCGACGTCCGGGACTACGTCCAGGCCTGCACCACCTGTGCCAGGGGCAAGGAGGACCACAAGAGGACCTCAGGACTCCTCCGACCCCTACCGGTGCCTCATCGCCCCTGGTCCCACATCGGCCTGGACTTTGTCACGGGCCTCCCGCCGTCCCAGGGCAACACCACCATCTTAACGATAGTGGACCGGTTCTCCAAGGCGGCCCACTTCGTGGCCCTCCCGAAGCTCCCTACGGCCCAGGAGACAGCAGACCTCCTGGTCCACCACGTGGTGCGTCTGCATGGGATACCAGCGGACATCGTCTCAGACCGTGGCCCTCAGTTCTCCTCTCAGGTCTGGAGGTGTTTCTGCAAGGAACTGGGGGCCACCGTGAGTCTCTCATCCGGGTATCACCCTCAGACGAACGGACAGGCAGAGCGGGCCAACCAGGAGTTGGAGCAGGCCCTCCGTTGCGTTACCTCCGCGCACCCGACGGCCTGGAGCACCCATCTGGCCTGGATCGAGTACGCCCACAACAGCCAAGTGTCGTCTGCCACCGGCCTCTCCCCGTTTGAGGTGTGTTTGGGGTACTAGCCCCCATTGCTTCCGCTTGTGGAGGGAGAGGTCGGTGTGCCCTCGGTCCAGGCCCAGACCGCCCGTTGTGCCCTGTTGAAGGCCTGGACGAGGGCCAAGGCCCATGCAGACCGCTGGCGTTCCCCGGCCCCTGCATACCAGCCTGGGCAGGAGGTATGGTTGTCAACAAAGGACATCCCGCTCCAAGTGGACTCCCATAAACTGAAAGACAGGTATATCGGACCATTTCCCATCACCAAGGTCCTCAGCCCGGCCGCAGTGAAGCTACGGCTGCCAGCTTCACTGCGGATCCATCTTGTTTTTCACGTGTCACGGATCAAGCCATACCACACTTCACCGCTCTGCACCCCTGGACCTGCACCGCCTCCTGCCCGGATTATCGACGGGGAGCCGGCGTGGACCGTGCGTCGGCTTCTGGACGTCCGTCGCAAGGGTTGGGGCTTCCAGTATCTGGTGGACTGGGAGGGGTATGGCCCCGAGGAACGCTCCTGGGTGAAAAGGAGCTTCATCCTGGACCCGGCCCTCCTGGCTGACTTCTACGCCCGGCACCCGGATAAACCTGGTCGGGCGCCAGGAGGCACCCGTTGAGGGGGGGGTCCTGTTGTGTGGGCCGCTGAAGAGGAGGTACTGCTGGCCCACCACCACCAGATGGCGCCCTGCTTGGAGTGCGGGCTCCAAGCACGAGAGGGCGTCGGAGCCGCTGGAGGTGACAACTGTCACCTATCAACACCAGCTGTCACCCATCACCACCACTACAAAGACCGGACTGCAACTCCACCTCCTCGCCGAGAAATCTTCTACCATACAGGTACTTACTTCTCTGCTGAACCTTAATTCGAGTATTAGTCTGATCTCGTTTTGCAGCCGTTTTCCTGGGACGGATACCCTGTCTGCTGAGTTGGCGTTTGGTGTGGACTGCGACGGCTTCACCTCCCACCCCACCCAGATAAGTGGTTATTTCAGGAGCTGCACGAGTGTGTGATTGGAGGTGGAGGTTCTCCCTCCTAACTGTGTACAGACTGTGGGATTACTGAGTGTGCGAACTCACACTCATCCAGAACTGTTTCTGTTTTCTGCCAGCAGTACCGGGTCTGACTGCTGAAGACAGTGGCCACCTGGGGCGCAGGGCTTGGCGGCTCCAGTGTTCTTCAGGTCCGTTGGTGGTGAGGGCTGTGTGGGATCCGGCTCTTCTCGCACCGGACGTGTCCTATCTTCGAGCCTGCCACACATCACCCTTTTGTCGGATTGATATAACACATATTTGTATCTGTCTGTATTACGTTGTGCACCTTCACAACATTAAATTGTTACTTTTTGGCTATTCCATTGTCCCTTCATTAACGCCCCCTGTTGTGGGTCCGTGTCACGACACTTCCCCAACAGAAGTTATGGACAAGAGTAGTGTAGGCTAGGCTGAGAAAAGAGGTGACAATCTCTGAGCAGTAATATGGTTTCATGCCAAGAAAGAGCACTACAGATGCTCTGAGAATACTGGTGGAGAAGTATAGAGAAGGCCAGAAGGAGTTACATTTTGTGTTTGTGAATTTAGAGTAAGCTTATGATAGAGTGCCAAGAGAAGAGTTGCGGTATTGTATGAGGAAGTCTGGAGTGGCAGAGAAGTATGTGAGGGTAGTGCAAGATATGTACAAGGATACTGTGACAATGGTGAGATGCGCAGTAGGAATGACAGATGCATTCAAGGTGGAAGTGGGATTACACCAAGGATCAGCTCTGAGTCCTTTCTTGTTCACAATAGTAATGGGCAGGTTGATGCACGGTATCAGACAGGAGTGTCCATGGACATTAGTGTTTACAGATGACATTGTGATTTGTAAAAACAGTAGACAGCAGGTTGAGAAGGGCCTGGAGAGGTGGAGACATGCTCTGAATAGAATGAAAATCAGTAGCAACAAGGTGCGGATGTGTGTGAGTGGTTGCATGGTGGAATCGGGCAGTTGCAAGGAGCAGAGGTGGTGATGGTAGATTAGTTTTAATGTTTGGAGTCAACTGTCCAAAGTAAAGGAGAATGTGAGAGACAGGTGAAGAAGTACAGGGAGGGTGGAGAAAGGTGGCAGGGGTGATTTATGATCAATGGGTATGTGCAATAATGAAATGAAAAGTTCACAAGCCAGCGGTTTTATGGCTTAGAGGGGTTGGCACTCACAAAAACACAGGAGGCAGAGCAGAAGAAGCTCTGATATTATTTTGGAGTGACAAGGATGGACAGGATTAAGAATAAACATATCAGAGGGACAGCACAGGTAGTACGCAGAGTTTGGAGACAAAGTCAGGGAAGCAAAATTGAAATTGTTTGAACGTGTGTAGTGAGGGTATACAGGGAGAAGGATGCTTAGGATGGAGCCACCAGGCAGAAGAAGAGGGAGGTCAAAGAGGAGGTTTATGGATATAGATGCAGAGAACATAATGAGATGGAGCTCAGTAGCTCCACCATTACTCCATCAGAAAATTGGCATTTGCTATTCAAAAATTACTACCAACACCATTCTGTAACTCATCTTTAATGCTTCAAGTTTCCACATCATCTTGTTCTAATCTCTTGAGCAGGGCTTTAATTGCTGTAATGCAGTTTTGACATGACTTTGACTAAGATGAGGTTATCCTGATGAGCAGACCTTTACCATAATCCATGTAAAAAGAATCACCATCTCTGCACAGACATCATCCTTGATCTGAGATGATAGCAAATGTAATCAGTGCTGTGGAAATCAGAGACCAGGGAATAACATCATGTCTGGTTTCCTAACAGGCTTTCACACTGATTAAAACAGACATGGGATACCGCTGGTCTGACGGCAACACAAAACAGCTCAGGACTGAAAGCATATTACTCACACGTGAACTATTCAGTGATGCAGTATGAGATAGATTTACATAGACATCTGGTGTACTAATAATGTTTTGTCACAGAAATTAGCCAAGAAAATAAAGGATTAATAGGAGGATTGCTTGTGTCAGTGCACATGCATGTCTGTTGCCTAAAGCCGGTATCTGTGGATGTAAACAAAGAGAGATGCAGTACCTTTAAGCCAATTTTGGACACAGAAGATGTACCTGGAGTTGTTATTATTAGCTCACCATTCAAGGCAGCCACAGTAGTGGAACTAAAAAGATGGTTAAAGTACAGACAAGGCAAGAACAAGGATCTGATAGGTAAGTTACAACTAACTTGCTTCTACGTGTTATTTCCTTGTGAGTGATGGGGTAAATTGTATATATTTGTAGGTTTTATATCAAAGGGATTTTCTACGTTAAGCGTCAAATGGCAGCTGTGATTTTGCTCCAAGCTGTGGACAAAACTACTGTAATGGTGGTTTTGATGGAAGTGGTTTGAGTGGAAAAGCCATTGGTGCATCTACCATGTAAGTTTTCTGGCTGCTGCTGACTCGGTGGGTTGATGTTGGCTTGAACTTACTAAAGTTTCTCTTATGTCCAGTCCTTCCAATATTGTGAATCCACTTTCTAAGAGTTGTATTCTTAGAAAAAACATAAACGTTCACATGATTATCTCTGAGATGAATATTGAAGCATCCATGGACACAACAAGTAATCCTCTGCATTCTAAGCCTTTTGTTTACTCCCTGAGCGCGTCTGTGCATCCATAGCAGCCATACATTTCCCACAATCCCCTGCATGACCGTGCACGGGTATGCAATCCCCCTATTTGACACAAACAGCGGTGGCTGTGGTGGCCAATATGCTAAGCTTTGGAAATGAAAGAAAAAAACCTGACATACAATCATATTTCAAACTCTAAGTAACATCAACCAAACCTGATAAGTTACATTGTGCATGTGATGATAAGACTATTCAATGCAACAAGGCTCAGACATGTCCTGGTAAGACACACATTAGGGTTATATACTGAAAGCAAATACAAAAGCAGAATTTAATCTGTTTATCTTTATTATATTCATTTTCATTCATTTCTATACTGACTTATTCCAATTAAGGGTCATGGGGGGCTGAAGCCTATCGCAGTGGTCATTGGGCAGCAGGTGGAGTACACCCTGGTCAGAACACCAGTCTATCACAGGGCATCTTCCTGATATGCTTTTTTTTTATTTTCAGACATACAGGATGACAAAATTTGATGTTTCTGAAATATCATGTGGCGGGCATGGACTCATTCTAATGTATATAATCATTGCATTTTGGCCTAGACATTAAAATATATGTCTAGTTGTTCATGTGAAATCGTATTTAAAAATATTTTAGGTAAAATATTAAAAATGCAAGCAAAAAGGGCCACTGTGAGGGGGTTGATTTGAATGCAGTTTTAAAGTTTCCACAATCAAATCAACATCATCTGCATACATACATACTATACAGGTGCTGGTCATATAATTAGAATATAATGAAAAAGTTGATTTATTTCAGTAATTTCATTCAAAAAGTGAAACTTGTATATTATATTCATTCATTACACACAGACTGATATATTTCAAATGTTTATTTCTTTTAATTTTGATGATTATAACTGATAATTAATGAAAATCCCAAATTCAGTATCTCAGAAAATTAGAATATTACTTAAGACCAATACAAAAAAGGATTTTTAGAAATGTTGGCCAACTGAAACCTGTGAATATGAAAAGTATGAGCATGTACAGCACTCAATATGTAGTCAGGGCTCCTTTTGCCTGAATTACTGCAGCAATGCGGCGTGGCATGGAGTCGATCAGACTGTGGCACTGCTCAGGTGGTATGAGAGCCCAGGTTGCTCTGATAGTGGCCTTCTGCTCTTCTGCATTGTTGGATCTGGCGTGTCGCATCTTCCTCTTCATAATGTCCCATAGATTTTCTATGGAATTAAGGTCAGCCGAGTTGCTGGCCAATTAAGAACAGGGATACCATGGTCCTTAAACCAGGTACTGGTAGCTTTGGCACTGTGTGCAGGTGCCAAGTCCTATTGGAAAATGAAATCTGCATCTTCATAAAGTTGGTCAGCAGCAGGAAGCATGAAGTGCTCTACAACTTCCTGGTAGACGGCTACGTTGACCTTGGACCTCAGAAAACACAGTGGACCAACACCAGCAGAAACATGGCACCCCAAACCATCACTGACTGTGGAAACTTTACACTGGACCTCAAGCAACGTGGATTGTGTGTGTTTCCTCTCTTCCTCCAGACTCTGGGACCTTGATTTCCAAAGGAAATGCAAAATTTGCTTTCATCAGAGAACAACTTTGGACCACTCAGCAGCAGTCCAGTCCTTTTTGTCTTTAGCCCAGGCAAGATGTCACGTCAGCAGTCTTCCCTATGATTGTGTAGCTTACAGAACTAGACTGAGAGACCAGTTAAAGGCCTTTGCAGGTGTTTTGAGTTAATTAGCTGATTAGAGTGTGACACCGGTGTCTTCAATATTCAAGTTTTTCACAATATTCTAATTTTCTGAGATACTGAATTTGGGGTTTTCATTAGTTGTTAGTTATATTCATCAAAATTAAAAGAAATAAACACTTGAAATATATCAGTCTGTGTGGAATGAATATATACATTCTACAAGTTTCACTTTTTGAATGGAATTACTGAAATAAATTAACTTTTTCATGATATTCTAATCATATGACCAGCACCTGTGTATGTATGTGTATAGTGAGTTCCTTCAGCCGGTCCCTTGTTTTTCATTTGGGGTTGCCACAGCAAATCTGAGGTGGATCTGCATGTTGAATTGGCAAAAGTTTTACACTGGATGCCCTTCCTGATGCAACTCCACGTTACATGGCAGGGGTGGCGTTTGAACCAGGAACCATCTGTGTCATGGTTTACAGGTAGTCAGGGCTCAGCAGGTGGTAGGGAGCAAAATGCAGACACACAGGCAGGTGGTGGATTAAGAAAAAGGCTTTATCAATAAATCAGGCAGGCTCTGGTACACAGAATGGCAGTCAGCGATGCGGAGGTACAGGCAGGTGATAAACAGAGGCATCATCAAAAACAGGCAGGGTTCAATAACACAGCAAACGACGTAACAAGGGCAAAGACAAAATCCTGATCCAGAATACAAGTGGGGTCGAGAAAAACGTTAGAGCAAAAAACTGTGACAAGAGGCCAGGACGAAGATAACAAAATCAATGAGCAAGCAAAGGAAAAGAAAACATGCAGGGCTTAAATACACTGAGTTAATTAGGAAGTGATATGGAGCAGGTGTGGTGTGCAGGCAGGAGGAGGGCGTGGCCTAACAGGAGAGGCTGTGAGACAAGAGAAGGCTGTGACAGGTGGACAAGGAGGTGACATACAAAACTGGGTGTGGCCAGCAGAGCTGAGAAGGTGATGGGCAAGAGAGTGGAGTGATCTGAGGACGTGACTGTGATCCAAAAGAAACTGGATGTGAAAATATAAGAACAGAGACAAAGGAGTGCAGTGACAAGATGGATATGACAAATGATACTAAAATATCCAAGACGGCATAGAAACTAGACATGAACAGAATCAGGTTGGAGAGCAAGAAAATCCAAAAGCTAAAACCAGAATAGAACTGACATGAATAATAACTGAAGACAAATGTGGTAAACCTGACAAATAAACTTAGTGACACAAGTAATCAAATGCAATCAAAACAGTGGATCAAAACTAAACTAAAGCAGAACTCAACATGTGGCAGGAGAATACAGAAAAACCTGATTTACAAATGTGCTCAAGACAGTGACTGACTAACCAGAAAGTAAAGGATGAAGACTAAACTAGAACAGAACTCAATAAGTGGCTGAAGTGTAATGAACAGAAAACAAGCTGTGACAAAAGCAGTAATGAACCAAAATCAAAGACAGTGGTTCAAAGACTAAACTAAACCAGAATGGAACTCAAGATGTGGCTATGGTGTGATGAACAGAAAACAAGCAGCTGTGACAAAAGTGAAATAATCAGACTGTCAAAAAAGCAGACAAAAGGAAAATCAATAAAAAGACACAACAAACATGATGGGTGAGGACCGAGCAGGGGTAAGACCTGACAATCTGCACTGAAGCCAAGAGCACTATCCACTTGTCCGTCACCTCTGCCATATGTATGTATGTATGTACATATTTCTCGTCTTTGAAAGTGATACTGCTCCACCTGCAAAAGGTTGAAATTTTTGAAATTGAAAACTGTACCAACAATATATATATATATATATATATATATATATATATATATATATATGCACCAAACATACCAAACACCTACAATGACTATGAGATAAAAGCATTAACTGTCACTGTCTGTGTCCCAGAATGATCCCTCAAAAGAAGAAGAAGAAAAAAAAAAACAGAATAAAACCCTTCAAGCTGTGTGTGTTTTTGACAAAACACCCGTGGATTGTGTTTTGTCCAAACCGAGTGAATCAGAGACAAAATAAACAGTGAGGAGTTCAAAGTGTCTGTCAGAGAACGCAGTGAGCAGAAAAACAAGATTGTATTGTTGTTTCCAGTGCACAGAGTGAGCTGTGTTGATGTGAGGATCCTGCAGGTGACCATGACCCTGCTGGATCACCTTCACATGAGGTCTGTTGGTAGCTGTGATGGACCACAGCTGGCTGGGTTGATACATCTTGGCTTGTGAGCTGCATGATTGCTTCAGGACAAAGAAGGAATTCCTTTTTTGGACAATTCAAACTCATCCCTTGTCTTCATCTGGATGTTGCCAGTTTTTTTTTTCTTCTTCTCTTAGTTTTACACTTTAACTCCAGTGGGTTGTACTTGCTGTGTGTTTGCAGTTACTGTGTGTACCTGCGGGTGGAACAGGCCAGTGCAGCCTGCAGACTCAAACTGTGGAGCGCTCAGCTGGTGAAGGAGAGGCTGGTGTGTGCAGAGTGCCAGAGTGATGCCATGTTCAAGTCAGACCGCTGCAGAGGAGACGGTGTGAAGGGCACCAGGTAAAATAAAGTCACACTTCTCACACTGTGTGGTTCACAGTAGTGTGTTTGGGAAACTTTGACTCCTCAGAGGAGCTACAAATATAGAATCTATATTTCTTTTCAGATTGTGCATGTATACTGTATGTTTGACACAGTCTACAATGACTGCAGCTCAGTTAATGCAGAAATTGTAAATGAACTAGTGCTTTTCCATCTGCATCAGAAGTTCAAAATCCTTAAACAATGATGCCTTGCATTCACCCATTCACACAGACACACTCACACACTGATGTCAGGGTGCTGTCATGTAAAGCACTCGCTACACACCGGGTGCAACTAGAGGATTAAGGACCTTGCTCAAGGACCCTTAGTGATTTTCTGGCATGGCTTGGTTTTGAACCGAGGACCCTCTGGTCTGAAGCCCAATGCTTAACCACTAGACCATCACCTCCCCTAAATGTTCTTTCTGTGTCACTGTCAGCCACACCTGCACTTCGGGAATTGATGTTTCTATTTGTCCCAAATTATAATTTTTCCTAACTAAGATAGGAAATGCCTATTTTGACCAATGACCCCAATGAAATCACCCCTCACTGTATTTTCAGTAATGACTTAGCAAAACTAGAGCTGCGCTCAGAGAGTGCATGTACCTCCGCCAACAGAGTCATTACTTTTGATGTCACAATATGAAATAAATGGTAAAAATGGACCATCAGACGGTCAAAGAGCTTTACAGTAATGCCTCACATTCACCGGTGATGGTCTGGTGACCAGAATTCAAACCCCAGCCTGACCGATAAATTACTAAGGACCCTTGGTCAAGGTCCTTAATCCCATACTTTCTCCCGGTGTGTAGTGAGACCCTTGCATGGCAGCAACCTGACATCGGTGTGTGAGTGTGTCTGTGTGAATGGGTGAATGTGAGGCATAATTGTAAAGCGCTTTGAGCATCTGATACAGATGGAAAAGCGATATATAAATGCAGTCCATTTACCATTTACCCCGATGTTCGAACGTTGGTCGAACTGGAACTTCAGAATGGTAAAATTCAGGTTAGATTAAACATTTCTGAAAGAGTTTTAGCATGAAGCCACCCATATCCTACAAGTGGTTCCACTTAAAAATTCCAACTAAACATTGACCAAAATGACACTTCAGAATGGTGAAATTCAAGGGGGATCTAAATTGATTATGCATTTGCAAATTTGAACTATGACCTTGAAAAGTGAACTCACTGTATTCTAGGACCCAATACACCACTTCCATGCATCAGGTTTAAATAAAGAATATACATTTTTCGGGTCAACATTGATCTTGACTGAACTTTTGAAGGTCAAGGTCGAAGGACAAGGTCAATCAGAAAGCGTTTCCCTAAGAGGAACAATATGAGTTTCTATGGTGAGTAGTTCAGAAGTTATGGGTGATTATGCAGTTTTCACTTTTTGTGTGACCTTGACCTTGAAACTTCAGCTATGAGCTTCAAAAATGAACACTTTATCCTAGGACTATATGAACCGTATGAACTAATTTTATGACAATAGAGGCAGAACTGTGCCTGTGAGACTGTTAACTAACCAACAAATGAACAAGCAACCAACCAAAAACCACAACTTCATTGGCAAAGGAATAATAATAATAATAATAATGAAATAAATAATGCCATTATAGAGACAAACGTAAAGCTACAGCGTGTCAAATTCAGGGGCGTTTATTTACAGCAGTGGAACATAGCCTTCATAACCATCTGTTCATGAGTGTAACATTACCTGTGAAAATGAATCAATGAGTTTTCGTAACTTTAGAATGAACCCTTTATAGTTACATTCCCCC
The DNA here is from genome assembly GCF_902500255.1 of Thalassophryne amazonica. Lineage (NCBI taxonomy): Eukaryota > Metazoa > Chordata > Actinopteri > Batrachoidiformes > Batrachoididae > Thalassophryne > Thalassophryne amazonica. Next base: position 83,521,782 of record NC_047107.1, read on the forward strand.
ACATGGAGGCCACCACGCTACACCACCATGTTGATACAGTAGCCCAAAAGGGACATACTTACACCGCCTTTCACATTTTGCAGCATGGCCAGAAGATTTAAGAAGAAAGAAGTGGAATCATTGGTTGCGCTCTCAAACATTGTCTGCTGGTTGAGATTGCAGGCTTAAAAAGCTTGAGAACCTTTACTACTGTGAAATGGAAGATCACACGTTATATCTCACAAGAGGAGGTGAGGGAGCATGAATACCTGTCACCAAAGAAACAAAAACATGAAGGGGAGCAAAATTGTGACCAGCTACGGCATAATGCAATCTGCAGTCTCACCACTAGATTTCATTAAATCCTACACACTGTAGCTTTAAGGGAACATAATGAATTTCAATTTATTTTCATTTATATAGTGCCAAATCACAACACGGTTGCCTCAAGGCGCTTCACATCAGTAAGGTCTAACCTTACTAACCCCCAGAGCAGCAGTGGTAAGGAAAAACTCCCTCTGAGGAAGAAACCTCAAGCAGACCAGACTCAAAGGGGTGACCCTTTGCTTGGGCCATGCTACAAACATAAATTACAAAGCAGTTCACAAAACGAACATACAGGAAATGTTGCCGGTGCACAGGACAGTTTCCAGAACAGATACCACACCCACTTCTGGATGGAGCCGCACCTCAAACAGAGAGAAAAGAAAAAAAAAGCAGAATCAAGCATCAGAAAGACAACAAATACAGTGTAACTTGTCAGCATTAAGCAACAAGAAAAACAGAAGAAATACTAAGGTGATCACCGGCCACTAGCCCTAAGCTTCACTAAAAGACCCAGAATTTAAAAGTTGAGGCTGCGGCATGCTCCGTTTCCTAATAAAATGAATTAAAAGAGTAAAAAGCATAGTAACATGTTATGCCAGTATGCTAGCCATATGAAAGGGAAAATAAGTGCGTCTTAAGTCTGGACTTGAAAGTCTCCACAGAATCTGATTGTTTTATTGATACAGGGAGATCATTCCACAGAACAGGGGCAGGATAAGAGAAAGCTCTATGACCCACAGACTTTTTATTCACCCTAGGGACATTAAATAGTCCTGCACCTTGAAAATGCAAAGCCCGGGCCAGTACGTAGGGTTTAATTAGGTCAGCTGGGTAGGGATGTGCCAGTCTGTGAACAATTTTATAGGCTAGTAGCAGAACCTTAAAATCTGATCTCACAGGGACAGGAAGCCAGTGAAGAGACGCTAAAATGGGTGTAATGTGGTCAAATTTTGTGCTTTGTGAAGCATCTATGGATAAATTTGTGATGATGTAATGCAGAAAGGAAATGGTTTTATATGTTGTGGTGTAACATAGCAAAAGCAATGATATGATAACACCCCTTTAACCACGATACATATCTGATATCCTCCTTTCTTCACTCCTTTTATTATTTAGAACCTTCTGGGCAGCGGCGTCCGTCCCCGGTTGTCACGGTTCGTGGATGCGAGAGTCTTCTTCAGATGCTTGCAGATGTCCTGTCTCCTCTTTTCTCTTTATATGAGTCAGAAAAACTCCAGACAGCCGAGTGCCTTCAAAACCTGCCAGACCTCTGCGATCCAGATTACTGGATGGTAGCTCAAGGAGATCAGCAGCATCCTGCCAATTTGTCCTTTCACCTCACACACTGTTCTGTATCCACATTCCTTAAACCTCCATCAATGCTTGTATTTAATCTCAGTTTTTATAGCCATCTACATGTCTCCAAAACACCGTAACCATTTGCATTTGTATCTCTGAATCACTGCTATCTACCTCCTTTAATACAAGTGAATTTGATCATGTATAAATATATATTATTGTACTTGATATATTTTCTACTTTGTTAATGTGTGATGTTGTATATGCATCCACCTACCTACATATCTATGTAGCCGTCAGTTTAATCACCAAACAGCAGTCAAGTTTACCACTGACAAAATCACCAGTGAGTTAAAGCCACAGTATGTAGGATATAGGGGTGTTTATTAGCAAAAATGGAATATAGCATTTGGGCAGCACGGTGGCTTAGTGGTTATCACTGTTGCCTCACAGTGAGAAGGTCATTGGTTTGATTCCTGCCCGTGGCCTTTCTGTGTGTGGAGTTTGCTTGTTCTCCCCGTGTTTGCGTGGGTTCCCTCCAGGTGCTCCGGCTTTCTCTCACATCCAAAGACGCGCAGGTTAGGTGGACTGGAAACTTTAAATTGTCCATAAGTGAGTGCGGGTGTGAATGTGTTTGTCTATATGTGGCCCTGTGACAGGCTGGGGTCCTGTCCAGGGTGTACCCCGCCTCATGCTCTATAACTGCTGGGCTAGGCTCCAGCCCCCCGCGACCCTTAATTGGAGTAAGCAGTTGAAGATGTGAGTGAGTGAGTGACGATCACATATAAGGTATTGCTTATCACGAGAGCGATGGATCCTCTTTACCAAAGAAGTAAAAATGTGATGGAAAACAAAACTGTGACTAATGCAATGTACAACCTCACCACAAGATGGCACTAAATCATACACACGGTAGCTTTAAATGTGCCAAAAACTGGTTTATCCAAGTTCTCTGAAGTCAACATGTTTATAATTTGGTGCCAATGATCAGTTTTTCCATCAAGACAATTTTATAGCAGTTAATTTAAATATGTGGCATAATAAACTGATTCTCAGGCACCAACCTTCCTTTTCTGTGTGTAGTTATTGATTTTATAAGGAATTTTAAAGAACTGTTATGTATTCAAATAGCTCAGTTAACCTTACATCACCCAAACACATACTTAAAGGGGTTCTATTGTGCAAAACCAAAGCTTTTGTTTTTTTTACATTTTACAGTTAAATATGGCTGTTAAACAATGCAAAAATCCCATAATTCTGTAACTGTGCACTCAGTAAGTAATTTAAACTAAATGTAGGCTTGAAACAGCATGTTGGAAACATCTGTCACACGATCTATAAGTGTATGTTCAGTGTGACACACCAACACACTGTGGGGAGACAGGCGGAGGGAGTAAAGCCCCTTTACTAAAAGCAGAGGAGGCGTGGCAAGTGGCAGCTCCTTCTTTTTTAAAGTGGCAGGCACAGAAAGATTTTTTTTTTCCCAACATGAACATGAAAATGATTTGATAGATTATATGAGGGAGGGTCTTTTTTGGTCTACAAAGTCTGTGTGTGTACTTAGGACACTTGCTGACCAATTGTAGTTTGTTGAAAACGTACGAGTATAATTATATATATATATATGTGTAATAATATGATTATAATAATATGATTCCTCATCATAGAAAATAACCTTTGCCCCTAGAAAGCTGTTTCTCCCATGTTTATGTTTCTGTATATATATTTAATTTACAATATTAAAATATCATGAGTGCAGCACAGCATATTCTGCACATTGTCCATTTAGTTAAAATAAAGTACGATGTCATTTCTCCTTCTCATCCTATTTTCTTATGTGTATATTTAATTACATCAAGCAGTCTTGTTGCATTAAGCACACCATGTGTTTTTTGTCTTCCTGATACAGGACACTATCTCCTCTGTGTGCTTCTGTTCTGCAGTTACAGCTGTGATGACACACAGTGCACTGATTACATGAGGGGCCAGTTTCCATGTTGAAAGGCGTGTTCTGTGAAACATACATGCCTTTATTGTATTCCTGCCATTTCTCATGTGATGTAAATGAGATCACATCGAGCAAAACTATAGCAAATGTGTATAATTACACGTTTATGTACGTGCTCTCTGACAAGTTGGTGTAATTAACTGCCACAAATAATATATACAGGCTAAATGAGTAGGAGTAATTTTATTTATTTATTTGATCTCCATTAGTTGTAGCAAGTACAGTACTCTTCCTGGAGTCAACCCAACATGGTGCTCACAGAACAGTATTTCCACCAGCCTTCACAACACAACACCACACCACTATACAAATATAAATAATAAAAACAGACACACACACACACACACTCACCTGCACACACATTGACATGACCCGGTTTATAGAGAAACCTTTGCCTCAGTATGGTTACTTACAGTTAATTCATTCTTGTCAAACGATTATCTACAAATAATTTCCTAGAATGGTCAATAAATCCAAATGTTAAATTCTAAGAAGATGCCTTTTCAAAAGGACTTTAAATTGATGTTTACTGGTTGCATTAATAATGTCCCTTGGCAAAGTGTTCCAACCAAACATTGCTCTATACTTTACTGCACTTGTTCCTTTATTTGTTTTCACTTTAGGTATTATAAATCTGCCCTCCACAGCATGTCTAGTATCATAATCATGTTCATTCTGACTGAACAATAATTCTTTAGAAAGTGCATTTGGAGATTTAGTTCTAAGAATACTCCTCCTCAAGTTCAATAATGAGGTTGTACATCTCTCTTTTACTTTAAGCCAGGACGGTGTATTATGCATCCAATTCACATCAGTTCTGAGTGGACACTGAAGTGCACATCGTGTGGCTCGGTTTTGGACTAGCTGCAGGGTATTTATGTGTGTTGTAGCAGCACAAGACCAAATCTCAGAGCAATAATCCAACTGTGACAGAACAAGAATTTTTATCACATCAGCAGTAATATTAGGAGGTAAGAGGTGGGAGCATTGTTGTATGGCTGGGGGGGCCTGGCTGCTGGTTTGTTTGCCTTTTGTGTTTCCTCCCAGGTGGCGTGCATTTGGGACTGAGTGGCTGTGTTGCTGAGGCTGTTAGGACTTCACCCTGATCACCTGCGACTCGTCAGGACTCACAGCTGAGGTGCATCTGGAGGGATTGGAGTATGTTGGCATTTAAGACTGAAGTGCACAGTGTGCATTTGCCAGAGACTCGACCTTGTGACCAGACGGGTGAGATTGTCGTCTTGGGAGCCATCTCATCAGCAGCGGACGCTGAGAATGTCCAGGTTTGATGCACGATCTGTGAAAGAGGAGAGGGTGAGGTCTCACGCTCGTCAGCACACTTCCTGAGGTACGTTGGATTTTGTGACTAACAGTTATACAGTCAGTAAATGTGGTGTCCCTCACACCTTATTGTATTGAGCTGTATGTTAGTCATGTATCAGCTTCCACTGCGGTGGTGATTTGTGAACGGGATGTTCCATGCCTGCAGGTTGGAAGCTGATCAGTAATCAAGCCAGGAAGTGTTTGCTGTTTGTACACCTTTAAGTGTTCTGTGTGTAGAGTGTGGACTCACATAATGGTTCCTTCTTTCACAGACTCGGTTGTTGCGGCCACCTGGGGGGTGTCGGCGGGGTCCTTGGGTCCGAAACAGCTTCTGGCTCCGGACCATTAGCGCTGCTGGGAGCGCACCACGCCAGACCGCACTTTTTATTATTATTATGATCACTGTTATGTATTAAATTCAGTTAGCCTTTGTACCGTGCTCTGCTTATTTCATACTGGGTCCTTCAAACGCTGGTCGGTTCTCCGAGCTGCGTCCGACACATAACAAGCATCTTCTCACCATTGAAAGACCCCTGCCCATCATGCGTACTGCTCTACTAATGTGTTTAGACCTTGATAGTTCAGAGTCAATTTCAACTCCAAGCAATCTGGTCTTGTTTAGCTGTTCAACAGTTACATCTTTAACAGCAAGCCTCAGCTTGGGTTCGGTCAGCAACATACGTTTGATTCCAAAAACAATACTTTTTGTCTTGCCAATATTTAGAACTAGCTTGTTTGTGACCCACTCCAACACAGATGTAAGAGCTTCACTAAGAACAATTCTGAGTTCTTGGACATTAGTGTGTGATGAATAAATAGTTGAGTCATCAGCATACATTGATATTTTGGCTTTCTCCAAGACTAACAGCAAGTCATTTGTATATATAGAAAACAGATGTGCCGCTGAGTAATGACCTTGCTCAGCAGCACATCAGCAGTGGTAATGGGTCAGTTAAGTGGTCACATTTCCCGAGCCTACAGCCTCAAAGGCTGCTTCTCAGGATAAAAATACCAAATGTGGATTACATTAGATCAGTTAGAGTGAGAATTGTCTCACTCTAACACATTGTCTCAGCTTTCAGCATAAAAAGGACAAATTTCCTAAATTAGCAACTTTCTCAAGTTGAGTGAGATATATTTACTGAAAAGTATTTCAATTTTTATCACATTCAGGTGTGCATCCAGGAAGCCGTAACCACCTCTATGCCATCTCATGGAACAGATTCATTTATTTTTGGTCAATTGTTATTAACCAATGAAAATGCTTTGCAATTATCAGGCACAGGCAAAATTGAGTCAGTGAGTGAGTCTGCAAAATCAGTAACACCAAGCGGAGTGCTGGCACCAGAGTTTGACCTCACCGTCCTGCTGTCCATGTACCTGTTGTGTTTGTTTTGTTGTTAGTCTTCACGCTGGTCTACTATGGTCTTGCTGCTCGCTGGCTGTTTGACCGTCATGCTCTGATAAATAGCTGAGCTTCTATGGACAACCACGGTGCACTGTGTTCTTCTTTTGGTGATGTGCCCTTTCGATGGCTGTCATTTGTGCCGTTAGCCGGCAATGCTCGCACCAATCAGTGCTATCTCCGTGGATGCAGACGGGGGAGGCAGTGAAGAGCTGGAGTTCAGGTAAAGCTGAGGCTGCTCTGGAAACGTGGAGTTGTGGGAGAACATTGTTCCCTTTTGGTCAACCTGCTGTCTCCAGACATTTGAACATATTTATTTATTTGCTTATTTGACAGGGACAATGCAATCAAACATAGTACAAACAAACATTTGCAGCTCATGTGATGCACAAAGAGTTTATAGCTAATGCTAATTCACAACATCTGTCCCTGGACGTATGGCCCTTGTCCTTCACTAGATCATCATGGAAGGACTTGGTATCTCTGTCAGCTGTTTTTCCTGGCTTTCCCGTAGCTGTAATGGCCTCCCCGCTGGCTGTGACACTAAGTACATGGGTGGGCATCTTTGGGTCAGCCCTAGATTGGTTATCGTCCTATCTCTCTAACAGGAGTTTCTCAGTAGCTGCAGATAAATATACATCGTACTCTTCTGCCATTTTGTCCTGTGGTGTGCCCCAAGATTCCATTCTGGGAACTATTTGCATTGTATTTGCTCCACCTTGGACACATGTTGAGTTCTTTTTGTCTCATATAATTTTTATGCAGATGATATCCAGCTGTACATCACGTTTACTACTCAAAATGGTACTAAGGTATCTGTCCTTCAAAATACTGTTAATGTCATAAAAAAATCGGATGGCTAATTGTCACTTAATACAGGAAAAAACTGAAGTTCTTGTTTGTGCCCCTGAGGAGTTCCCTCACCTATAGGCTCCCTGTGCTCTTTTGTTCACTCAGCAGTCAGAAAGCTGGATGTTACATTTCACCAAGATCTGAATTTTGACACACACGTTACCCGTCTTGCTTCTTCCATTTATGGAACATTGCCCTCCTTAGAAATATTGTCTCAAGCTGAGCTAGAAATAGTCATCCATGCTTTATTTCATTACTTCTCAGCTACTGTAATTCGCTGTTCCCTAGCCTCAGTAAGTCTTTTCTGGATCACTTACAAATGGCCCAGAGTGCAACTTCAAAGCTTCTTACAAGGTCATCGAAGAGGTCTCACGCTCACGTAACACCTGTTCTGTCCTCTTTGCATTGGCTCCCCATTCAATCCAGACTGTAATTTAAAATACTGGTAATGACTTTTAGGCAGCACAGTGGCTTAGTGGTTAGCACTGTTGCCTCATAGCAAAAAGGTCATGGGATTGATTCCCACCTGTGGTCTTTCTGTGTGAAGTTTGCATGTTATCCCTGTGTTCAAGTTATAAACTCAGGTCTCGCAGCACAGTGGCTTAGTGTGCACTTAGCACCTTTACCTCACAGTAAGATTGTGGGATTGTTTCCCAACTGGTCCTTTCTGTATGGAGCTTGCATGCTATCCCAGTGTTTGTGTGGGTTCTCTCTGGGGGCTCTGGCTTCCTCCTACATCCAAAGACATGCAGGTTAGGTGAACTGGAAACTCTAAATTGTCCATAGGTGTGTGTACAGATGTGTATTTTTTTTTGTCTATTTGGCCCTGTGACAGACTGGCATTCTGTCCAGGGTGTACCCTGCCTCTTGCTCTATGGCTGCTGGGATAGGCTCCAGCCCCCACGATCTTATCTTGGATAAGTGGTTGAAGGTGGGTGTGTGTGATGACTTTTAGAGTTCTGCATGGTCAAATTCTGCATGAGTGAACTCTTGCACCCTTATGTAACAAGCAGGTGTCTGAGGTCCTCGTACCAGAACCTGTTGGCTGTACCTAGGTCAAGGCTGAAGACCAAAGGAGACTGCTCATTTGAGGTTGTGGCTTCCAAACTGTGGAATGCAGTGTCACTACATCTACGTTCTGTGGACTCTGTTGGAACTTTTTAAAAGAGAAGCTCAAGGCCCACTCATACAGGCTTGCTTTTAACTAGTTTTATGTTACTGTTTTAATTTCTGTGCTTCGGTTGTATTTTTTCACTGTAAAGCAATTTGTGATTTTATCTTGAAAGGTGTATTTACTTACATACTTCCATATATTTGCATATGCACCACTGAAATTTTGGAGGTGAGGAGGAGTGAACGTCCCAATTTGCGCCATTTTTTAAATGTCATTTGATGTTATTTTCTATTTTAGTTTAAATAAGAACATTGTCAGAGCAGGACATGTCTGGACTTGTTCAGGGAGGCACATGTAAAGCAGGCCTTTTGTTTGCAAGCGAGATAGTTTGCTTTTCCCGTCAGTGGCGTAGTTGTAGAGCTGCTCATTGCGGCATTGTTTCCTTTAAATACGCCAAAAATACACGCATACTCAGCTTTTAACAGTGTTCGTTCATACTCGCAGCTGCATGTGTTCGCGTTTTCAAGTGTGCACAGTCGCGTGTGCCATGCTGCACCAGTTTCAGTGCTATTTTCTGCCTCTGTGGAAGTGCGCTCTGTTCTCTACTGCATGGTGTGGTACGGCTCAAAAACAGTCATTTAGCATTATTATTATTATTATATTTTTTTTGTCTTGGTGGATCACTTTCATTGTGTCCAGATGCTGCTGAGTCTGGCTGTGGTAAAGGCTGCCCTGAACGAAATACTGTGACTCGTTAAACTGGGAGAGAGCGCTTTTACTGATAGCGCGTGCGGTCTCCCTCTCTCTCTCTGTGTGTGTCAGAGAGAGAGAGAGAGAGAGACCACTTTTATTTTAAGGATAGCGCGCGCGGTCTCTCTCTCTCTGTGTGGCACGAGAGCGCTTTTATGAAACGATGCAACAGTGAACAGTCCTCATATAATGAGTCCAGTATGATAAAGTGAAGCAATGATCTTGCAGTATTTATAGCTCCAGAAGAACAACAGGGAGATGTGAAGTGGCGTAAAGTACCGTGTACTCGCGTGAAGGCCCCATGCTGTGCTGCACGCTGAAGAAAATTAAACGTTTAATTTCTTCCGTCCTACGCGCGTAGCCCTGAACATACTGCTGCGTATTGATAAAAAAAAACTCCTCGTGAAGTGGGCATAGAGCTGCTCATTACAGCGTAGACGATACGCTGTAATGAGCAGCTCTACGAATACGCCACTGTGACGGGCTGGCTACTGTTGCTTGAATAGAACAGAATTCAGATCCAACATCCAGTCTTCATCCTTTGTACACTCATGGATATTTAGAGCCAGTTGAACACCACCTCCTCCACAAACCCCACCAGCCAACCTCTCCCATTTCTCTGCACTCCTCTCTCCATCGTAGTGCACCTCCCTATCAAACTCTCCTCGGTCAGCACAACTCTTTATTTTCTCTAACGACAACAGTGGCGAAAGAGTGCCGTCAGCCGCAATGCTGTGATGCTGGCCACTCTACCCCCTGCTACTAACCCACTTTCCAAAGGGCAGGAAGGCCCGTCTCTGGCCCAGTGCCTGATGGGCTTCAACAGCAGTGTGTTCTGGGATTACACTCGCTGAAAAGGGAGGTGGGATTGGGTAAGGCGGGGGCAGAATTCCAGCTTTGACGGCCTTTGTCACAGCTGCCATTGTTTGCGTTTAGCAAGACAGCTGTCCCGTTAGCTCCCGTGAACAGCATGAAGGGAGCGGAATTGGGAGTGACTTCCGTTTACGGGTGGTGTCACCTCCACCTGCAGCAATGATCTTTACGTTTGAGACTGTTACGTTCATTAATGCACTATATTTACATCACATGAGGCATTACATTTGTCATACAGTAAAACCTACATAGATCGCTGAACAAAATCTCAAGATTTTCAGAGACAAACATGCCATTATGTAGCCAATAGTGTTACAGTCTGGGGCTGCAGCTAAAAATGACAGGGCCATTATAAGAAGGGTGCTCTGGTTTGGGTACTGGTCCGACACTGCAGTACACCGATCAACACATCCTGTTTCTAGGCTTCTGATCTGCACCTGACTGCCATATCCAACTAGTGCACCACTACCATGGCTCACATATGATTGTTTAGCAGCAACTTTTTTTTTTTTTCCTTTTTGCTAATGCTTGTTCTGTCAAATGTTATGCCAGTTTTGTTGTTGTTAGAATGGCCACAGCAGATGGCCACCCACTCAGTTGGGTCTGCTTTAAGTTTCTTCCTGGAATCATGAAACACTGAATTTTTTCCTTCTTGCAACTGTCTCCAGTGTGCTTTCTCATGAAGTGAGGTTTACATCTTGTTTGACGTGCACTCATCATAATCATTTCATGCACAAATAACTCATTGCAAGAGCTCAATTTAACTTTGTTTGCAGGATTTCTGTCATTAAGTATTTGTAGCCCCAACTCGAAGTAAATTAAAATGCATGGATATGCTTTATGTGATGACAATCCTGTTGAAAAACAAATCAATCAAGTGCATCCAGTGAGTTATACGTTGGGGTTACAAATATTTGGACAAAAATCCTGCACAAAATTAAATTGAGCTCTTGCAATGAGTTATACGAGTACGACTTATTTAACACTGCATAAACTGACCTGAGTTGCATGTCTGCTTTTTGTGGAGGTCATGGTTCTGTTCTGATGTGCACTGAGCAGGTTTGAGGCAGAGTGTGAAGCGACTGGGATGAGAATCAGCATCTCCAAATCTGAGATCATGGCCCTCTCTGGATCAGGTCAGTTATTGCTCCAACTGGGAGCATCTTGGGGTCTTGCCCACAAGTGGGGGTAAGTTGGAGTGTAGGATCGATAGACGGATTAGGGTAGCATCTGATCCTGCAATGGACCATTGTTGTGATAAAGGGGCTGAACAGAAGGCAAAGTTCCCAATTATCCAGTGAATTTCCACTCCTTACCTATATTCATGAACTTTGGGTAACGACAAATAAGCTGGTGGATATAAGTGACAGAAATGAGCTTCCTTCGACAGGTATCTGGGCTTACACTCCTGGACAGGGTGAGAAGCTAAGTTATCTGGGAGGGCCTTGAAGTCCACTGCTTCAGGATCCCCTGGGATGAGTTATGGGACTTGGTGAAGGTTAGAGAAGTGTGGAATGAGCTGTTTTGTCTGCTGCATACTGTGACCCAGACCCAGACACGCGGCAGAAAAGTAATGAGTGAACTGAGGCTTTTGACAGAGGTCCACTTTCTTTCACACTCTGCTATTCCAGCCCTTTTGTGACACACAGCCCCTTACATTCAATACTGGACTTCATGCACTTTTTTTTATTTTTGTCATGAATTGTCTGATCATATCAGTGGATAAGGAGCTGGCCGGGGTTCAAATCCTGCTCCTGGTTCTTAAACAAAATCTCCACAGTCACAGTCCAATTAGCTGTAGTGACTGGCCTTGGCTGGGGAAGTAACCTGCATACCAGTCTTATCCACTTCATGCTACAGACACTGGAGATAAGTGCAAGCGGACCTCAGGGCCTATACAGGACACTGGTTGGCTCATATAGTCACTTCAACTGGTCATGTGCTGTTCGAACCTGGTTAAGTGGGACTATATATGAAATCCCATGGGAAATACAGTCCAAGCTGAAAGAAATTAGACATTTTCAAAATATGTGATTCCAGGGCCTAAGTAGCTAAGCCGTAGATTTGCCCATCTGTACCGATCCAGTGATGCAGATTGTGTGCTTGTTTGATGCTTCTGCAGGAGCAGCTGGTCCAACAGAGAACAATGGTAATGACAACATTTGAGGAATAAAACCACCGATACAGAACCAGTGCACATAAATCCTGTGATCATTTTAAAAACCAAAATCAAACCATCATAAGGTCAAAAGCTCCACAGACGGGCTAAAACAAAAGTTCCATAAGACGAGCGTTGACCCCTACTTTGAAGCAGACCATTTTCAGCTCTAACAAATGCAGTCTGAGGATAATGTAAAAACACATTTACACACGTTACTCTGTGGCCGTTATAAAACTTTATGGAGGCGGCACCCACCTTGAATGTGAACATACAGTTATGACTGCTCCTGGAAGCTGCACATTCAAAACTCTGGCGCCACCACATGGTGTTCGACTTCACTCACTATATGCACCCCTGATAGGTTTTTGATATTTCTCAGAATATATCAGAGAGATGCAAAAGAGAAAGCTGAAACTCAGCACAGAAAATTTTCTTATGAGTTTTGCTTCATATGAGGACAAATCATCCAGTTCACAAGTTGAACTTCAGGGGAAATATAGCTTTAGTTCTTACAATGTTTCTATTTACAGCAAATTTCCTTATTTTAAATTTCCTTAATTTCCTTCCATATTCAAAAAACACCCACAAGAAAACACAAAAATTTATTTTCCGAAGAACAGAAAAAGCAACATTAAAATATGTAAATCAAAGAAAATCACATTCTGAAAATGATATGCAACAGCAGAAAGTGGTGTGGCACAGAACCAAAAAAAAAAAACCCACTATCTGCCTGTACAAACAGAAGAGAGATAAGGAAAAAGTGATTTCACCTGGAATTCCAAGAGCTAAAATGTGCCAAAAGTCAACATTATCAATAACATGAATGTACATGCATTCCAGTTTAGGATATTTTCATGCCCTCAAGCAGGAAGCTCCCACTAATGGACATACTGAACCACTTTTCTGTTCAAGCCGAATGCTGGCAGAGGTCACCGCACTTCTGTGGGGTGCTGAGATTGAATCATTGTCTAATTCCCAGAACAAAGTAAATGTGACTAGCTTGTGTTATAGCAGAAGTGCTTCTTTAAGATTTTAACTGTGAGACTTTGTGGGCACTGCGACAGACAGACTGGCATCCTGTCTGGGGTGTGTCCTGCCTTACTGACTGCTGGGATAGGTTTCAGCCCCCATGACCCAATCTTGCATAAATGGTTGAAGATGAGTGTGAGTGACATTTAGTGGACTTCATTGTACACAGAACAGCCTTCCTTTCTTCACATGGAATACTGCAGTACTTCTGAGACACATGTCTTTTTAAACAGGCCCCAGAGGACTACAGACAAGCCTGAAAGAATAACCAATTAGCTACACGGGAAGAAACAAAAATGTGAATAAGCAATAGTGCTCAGTTGTTTATCTGGCAGATTCCTGTTTAGTAAACTGACAGAACAAGCACACTGAAAGAGGGCCGGGTGGAAAGCCAGGCGAGCGTGTACATAGTTTGTCATCTCTTCGTTTTCACTGACTGCTTTTGTTTTATTACAGGTTTTTGATCTGTTGGTTTGTGTGCTGGATTTTCCCATCCATCTTGTCAACTTTATTGAGCAGATTCTTAACAGAGGAATCCTGACTGTCAATCTCAGTCTGGAGACCCAGTCCGAGGTTCTTCAGTCTTCTTAGACCTTCCGACATCTCATCTACAGTCACACACAAACACAAAATTCAATTCAGCTATGCAGGTTTTAGTTACAGAGAGGAAAATAAGTATTTGAACACCCTGTGATTTTGCAAGTTCTCCAACTTAGAAATCATGGAGGGGTCTGAAATTTTCATCTTAGGTGCATGTCCACTGTGAGAGACGTAATCTAAAAAAAAAAACAAAGAAACAACAAATTTAATAATTTATTTGTATGTTACTGCTGCAAATAAGTATTTGAACACCTGTGAAAATCAATGTTAATATTTGGTACAGTAGCCTTTGTTTGCAATTACAGAGGCCAAACGTTTCCTGTAGTTTTTCACCAGGTTTGCGCACACTGCAGCAGGGATTTTGGTCCACTCCTCCATACAGATCTTCTCTAGATCTTTCAGGTTTGGAGTTTCAGCTCCCTCCAAAGATTTTCTATTGAGTTCAGGTCTGGAGACTGGCCAGGCCACTCCAGGACCTTGGAATGCTTCTTATGGAGCCCCTCCTTAGTTCCCCTAGCTGTGTGTTTGGGATCATTGTCATGCTGGAAGACCCAGCCATGACCCATCTTCAATGCTCTTACTGAGGGAAGGAGGTTGTTTGCCAAAATCTAGCAATACATGACCCCATCCATCCTCCCTTCAATACGGTGCAGTCGTCCTGTCCACTCTGCAGAAGAGCACCCCCAGAGTATGATGTTTCCACCCCCATGCTTCACTGTTGGGATGGTTTTCTTGGGGTCGTTCTCATCTTCTAAACATGGTAAGTGAAGTTGATTCCAAAAAGCTCTATTCTGGTCTCATCTGACCACACGACCTTCTGTCATCAGCTGTCATTCACTAAAATAGTTGAAATAGTTATTTGCAGCAGTAACATACAAATAAATTATTATTATTATTATTTTTTTATAATTTATTTGGAGTGGACCAAAATCCCTGCTGCAGTGTGCAAACCTGGTGAAAAACTACAGGAAACGTTTGGCCTCTGTAATTGCAAACAAAGGCTACTGTACCAAATATTAACATTGATTTTCACAGGTGTTCAAATACTTATTTGCAGCAGTAACATACAAATAAATTATAAAAAAAAAAAAATATCATACTTTGTGGTTTCCAGGTTTTTTTTTTTAGATTATGTCTCTCACAGTGGACATGCACCTAAGATGAAAATTTCAGACCCCTCAATGATTTCTAAGTGGGAGAACTTGCAAAACCGCAGGGTGTTCAAATACTTATTTTCCTCACTGTATTCAAATCTCCAATTTTGAACCACACTGTAAATTTTAATTCCCACACAAAACCATTTTAGCACTTAAGCAACAAGCCATTGGATATGTGCTGCTGTTGCATTGTCACATGCATAACACCACAGAACCACCTTAGGTACTGAATGGTAACCACCCAGGCAGACAACCAAGTCCATCCCCAAATTGTCATCAAAAGTAACCATTTATTTGCTATAGCCATGTGAAGTGTGACGTCCCCTTGGCCTTCTCCAGCCATTGAGGTCCTCCACACTGAGACACCCATTTGCTGGATCTTACCCAGAGAAACACACCACATTGCCAAAATGTTAAAGTTGACAGTCACGCATAATGCAAGTGATACTTCTCATCTCAGTCTGCCTTAGTAACTGCTTATTTGACACAAAGTCATTTCAGCAGTACTCAAGGACCCTCCAAAGCACTAATTAGAATTAAAACAAACAAAACAACTCCCCTCCCACCTCCACAATGGCAGTGCCTTACACACCAAAGCCAGTTATAAATTTAAAATTACCATGAAATTAACACTGGGTTATGTGGACAAATATTCATCAATTTCTACCGAGGTAACGCCTCCACCTCAACCTTGGGACAGATACACTGTCTCCACAAAGACCCTCATGTGACTGTGGAGAAAAGATGTATAGGAAGATGGTCCTTTAAAGTAATGAAGAACATTATAGTTACCCAAGTTGTTGTCCAATGTCTGGTGAGCTGCCTTAAGTTGCTTGTTCTGAGAGTATCCATTCTGTTTAGATGAACCATCATACGTGCTCTCAGCAGCTCCAAAGCCTACAACATCCAAACGAATGGTTGGAACAAGTTCTCAATAAGTTCAGGCTAGATGAAAGGTGGGTTTGTTTTCTTTTTGCCATCCCTAAACATTTACCTTCTGCTTCCAATCTTCTCAGATTAGGGTGGCTGGCTTGGTACTTCTCATTGAATTCTCTTCTATTGGACAAGGCATCTTGTAGTCTGAAAATCCAGGTGAATGTCACACAGGTACAGTTTAAATTTAGTGAATGACAGCTGATGACAATTTGTAATGTAATTACATCCCAAAAATCAATTTTACCTCCATGAACTTTCATTCTGACAGGATTTTAATCCAGTGTTTAAGTACAACTTTAGCCCAGTTGTAATTACCACAGTTGTAATAGTTGTAATTACCACAAAGATACTGAATTTGAGTCATTATAATTGCTTTATGTGCCATAGAATCAGGAACAAAAACTTTGCAACATCAGATGTACCATCACATCCACAAGTTGTTTCTAGATAAGTAGAAAATCCCATAAAATTTGCAATTCAAGACCATCCGTCTTGAGCTATTGGAGGCATGTCTTCTTAAACAATATTTACTGAAGAATCAGAATAGCCTTTATTTGCCAAGTATTTTCCAAGAATACGAGGAACGTGACTGGTTGAACTGTACTCTTTCTGTACAAGCATGTATAAATATACACTACCAATTCACAACAAAAAATGTGCAAATAAAATATGCAATAAAAAATGTGTGCAAAGGAGAAACAGACAAAGAAAGATTGAGTTGTACATGAGGTATATGAATTAGTGAGTTTTTTTGGCAGGAAACATGGCGTTGGAAACTGCAACAACGGGTGCTTACTGTTAAGAGTTTTGCGCAGAACAGCAGTTCACCATCACTAACACCATTTTTCAACAAAAGAAGTCTGAAGACAACTTGGATGCATCCTCGGTCCAAACACTGGCACCTCATAGATTACGTTCTAGTGCACTAGAGAGACCTAAAAGACGTCTCGCACACCAGAGTGATGTCTAGTGCAGAGTGTCACACTGACCACCATCTCGTTCACTGCAAACTCAGTCTCCACTTCAAACCCAAAGCAAAGAGAAGAGGTGCTCCATGCAAGAAACTCAAGTTCAACAGTTTACAGTCAGCTGAACTGAAAGCAGACTTCCAGGCAAACGTACAGTCTCAGTTTGGGGATTACAGCTGTCCAACAAATCCCTCCTTCGAAGAGCTTTGGGAATACCTGAAAACTTCTATTCTGCAGCCTTCTTCAGAAGTTCTTGGGTTGTCTACCAAGAAGAACAGAGACTGGTTTGACGAGAACGACCAGGAGATACAGGAACTGCTGGTGAAGAAGAGATCCACACACCAGGCCCATCTAGCTCAACCGTCTTGTCCTCAGAGGAAAGCTGCCTTCCGCCTGTCATGCAGCAATATCCAACACAAGTTTTGTGAGATCCAGAACAAGTGGTGGAGCAACCTCGCAGAGAGAACTCAGCTTTACACAGACACTGGTGACTACAGAGGGGTTTACAAAGCTTTAAAGGTAGTGTATGGCCCTTCTTACCAGGTCCAGTGTCCTTTGTGCAGCGCAGACGGTCAAACACTTCTCACGGACAAGGCATCCATCTTGAGCCGCTGGTCAGAACATTTTCAGATGCTCTTCGGTGTTGACTGCTCGGTCCAAGGCACAGCAATTCTTCGCTGACTGAAATAGACGTAGCACTGACTCTTGTAGAGAGATCTTGAAGAGATCATAAAGGCCATAGAACACCTGAGGATGGGCAAGGCAGAAAGAGTTGATGGAATCACCTCGAGAGATCTGGAAGCATGTGGGCCCAGTGCTACAAGGCAAACTCCTTGAGCTCTTCAACTGTTGCTGGGAACAGGGCAAGCTACCTGAGGATCTCTGAGATGCAGTCATCATCACACTGTACAAAACAAGGTGAAGTCTGTTCCAATTACCGCGGGATTACACTGCTATCCATCGCAGGCAAGATCTTAGCCAGGGTGTTTAGACTGATACCCACAATTGCAGAAGAACACCTCCCAGGGAGCCAGTGCAGCTTCAGAGCCACCAGGAGCACTACTGACATGGTATTCGTTTTTCGTCAGCTCCAGGAGAAGTGTAGAGAGCAGAATAAGGGTCTATGTCACGTTTGTCAACTTTACCAAAGTATTTGACACTGTGAGCAGGAAAGGTCTGTGGCAGAACTTGGAAAGACTCAGATGTCCCCCAAAGTTCCTCAGCATGGTCATCCAGCTGTACGAAGACCAGCGTGGTGAAGTCAGGCACAGCAAAGCCCTCTCTGAGCCATTTCCAATTTTAAACTGTGTCAAGCAGGGCTGCGTCCTTGCACCAACACTTTTTTCCATCTTCAGCATGATGATGTCCTTGAAGACCTTGATGACGACGATGGCGTCTAGATCTGTTATCACACAGATGGCAGCCTGTTTAACCTGAGGCGACTACAGGCCCACACAAAGATGAGGGAGCAACTAATCAAAGCTGCTTTTTGCCGACGATGCAGCCCTTCTTGCCCGTACGGAGTTGGCTCTGCAGCGTATCACATCATGCTTCACAGAGGCTGCACAGCTCTTTGGTCTGTAAATCAGCCTGAAGAAGACAGAAGTACTACATCACCCTGCACCCCAGGAGGAGCATCATGCTCATCACATTACCATCGGCCAGTCAGAGCTGAAACCAACAGTTCAGCTATCTGGGGTGCACCATCATCTCTGATGCCAAGATGAACAAGGAAATCGACTGCAGACTAGCAAAGGCAAACAGTGCATTTGGAAGACTCTACAAGCGAGTCTGGAACAACAAACATCTGAAGAAAGCCACCAAAATCAGCGTGGACCGAGCAGTCATTGTGACCACACTCCTATACAGCTCTGAGTTGTGGGTCCTTTACAGTCAGCACCTGCGACTACTTGAGTGCTTCCATCAGCGCTACCTCCGTTCCATCCT
Organism: Thalassophryne amazonica; assembly: GCF_902500255.1. NCBI lineage: Eukaryota > Metazoa > Chordata > Actinopteri > Batrachoidiformes > Batrachoididae > Thalassophryne > Thalassophryne amazonica. The sequence continues at coordinate 83,540,510 of NC_047107.1, forward strand.
GAGCATCCACATCACCAACACTGAAGTGCTGGAGCAGGCGGAGGCTAGCAGTATAGAGGTGATGCTACTGAAGTCCCAGCTCTGCTGGGCAGGGCATGTTTCCAGTATGGAGGATTACCACCCACCGCAACAGAGGGGCACTTAAGAAACGCTGTAACGACTGCTTAAAGAAGTCCCTCGTTGCCTGCAGTATAGAGGCGATGCTACTGAAGTCCCAGCTCTGCTGGGCAGGGCAGGTTTCCAGTATGGAGGATTACCACCCACCACAACAGAGGGGCACTTAAGAAACGCTGTAACGACTGCTTAAAGAAGTCCCTCGTTGCCTGCAACATCGAGCTCTGCCAGTGGTCCAGCACTGCTGCTGACCGTCAGGCCTGGTAGCATACCATCCATCAGTCCATCTCCTCCTTTGAGTACTCCCGTAGGGCTAACCTCGAGGAGGAGGAAGATGAAAGCTTGCCAGGCCACAAGATCACTAGCTCTTCCAGATCAGACCCTTGTTTGTAGCCGCTGTGGTCGAGTCTGCCTGTCACGCATCGGACTCGTGAGTCACCAACGACCCTGTATCCAAAGTGGACAGTCCCCTCCTTCTTAATCTTCGTTCGCAAAGTTAAGCCATGATGAAATTGTTCATCAGTGTGATGGCCTGTGGAAATAAACTGTTCCTGTGTCGTCGTTTCGACATACAGAGCTCTGTGATGTTGACCAGAGGGGAGGAGTTTAAACAATGTGTGTCCAGGGTGTGAGGGATCTGCAGAAATGTTACGAGCTTGCTTCCTGGTCCTGGACCGGTATAAGTCCTGGATGGAGGACAGGCTGGCTCCAATGATTTTTTTTTCTACAGACCTGACAGTTCGTTGAAGTCTGTGCCTGTCATGTTTGGAGGCAGAGGGAAACCAAACAGAAATGGAGATGCACAGGACAGACTGGATGATGGATCCGTAAAAGATGATGAGCAGTTTCTGGGCAGGTTGAACTTCGTGATCTGTCTGAGGAAGCACACCCTCTGCTGTGCCTTTTTCCTGATGGAGTCTATGTGGAAGGTCCACTTCAGATCCCGAGAGATGGTGGATCCCAGGAACCGAAAAGTGTCCACAGTAGACACGGTGTTGTTTGTGTGGGGGGTGTTTCTCCTGAAGACCACTATCATCTCCACTGTCTTGAGCGAGTTCAGGTCCAGGTTGTTCTGACCACACCAGAGGACCAACTGTTCCAGCCTCATCACCATCCTGGATGAGACCAATGATAGTGGTGTCTGTCATCTGCAAACATCAGGAGTTTAACTGTCTTACTTTACTATAAAATAATATGGCTATGATGGTGAAGTAGGTAGAAGCAGCATTCCCTTCAGCTGCAACTTGATGCAAAGGTTGGGGGAAATTACGATTTGCATGCACCCCATCCCCCCAAAAAAACCCACCCTCTTGTACTGCAACTCACTGTGTCGCAGTTCACTCAACTCTATAAATGGAGTTATACAAGACAGTCAAAACTTAAACAAGACAACTGTATTTGCAATAATATTAAAAGAAAAACTAATTGATTAAAGGAATAATATAACTCTTACTTGTCACTGGCGTGGTAGGCACTGGGTTGTTCAGGTGGTGGTTTAGTTTCATTCTTGCCTCTGAAGTAATTAACAAGACCGCCCCACATGCTCTTGATACCATTGATGTGCTTCTGGCTAGTTTTTAAATCATGCTCCATGTTATCCAACATCCTGTCTGTCCTCTTCAAGGCCTCACCCTGACGTATCAACTCCTAAAGAGGAAAGAGTGAGATAGTGTAGGCAATGTTATCAGTTTGCACTATTGTCCAAGATCCAATTAGGTTGACATACATACCTCTGCCGCGTCCACACCCATCTTCTCTGATTCATAAATGAGACCAAGAGAACGATAACTGCTGTCCATAGCAGACTGAGCAGTGCGCATCACTTCCTGCTGGAGGTACCTCTGCCTTCTCTCTGCGTCGGTCATTCCAATATCGTTTGGGTCATCACCAAACCCCCTACTTTTAGGGGCATACTCTTCCTCTTCATCATCATCAGCAAATGGGTTGTGGGATTTAGGGTATGCCATCTGTGATGTTGATGGAGACACAGGATATGGGGGGGGGGGGGGGGGGGGGGGGGTTAGAAAGTATTTTTTACAAAAAAAAAAAAAAAAAAAAATCCCCATCGTAGGTACACTTAAACTGTGAGGGATAGAATCTTTAAAAAAAATAAAATAAATAAATAAATCCAGAAAATCACATTTTATGCTTTTTAAATAATTAATTTGCATTTTATTGCATAAAATGTAGCCAGGCTGACAAAGAGTCAGAGCTCTATTGAGCTGAGTATTCCATTAACTTTAACTAGTAATGACTTCATGACTTTCTTTGCTAACAAAATTTTAACTATTAGAGAAAAAATTACTCATAACCATCCCAAAGACGTATCGTTATCTTTGGCTGCTTTCAGTGATGCCGGTATTTGGTTAGACTCTTTCTCTCCGATTGTTCTGTCTGAGTTATTCTCATTAGTTACTTCATCCAAACCATCAACATGTTTATTAGACCCCATTCCTACCAGGCTGCTCAAGGAAGCCCTACCATTATTTAATGCTTCGATCTTAAATATGATCAATCTATCTTTGTTAGTTGGCTATGTACCACAGGCTTTTAAGGTGGCAGTAATTAAACCATTACTTAAAAAGCCATCACTTGACCCAGCTATCTTAGCTAATTATAGGCCAATCTCCAACCTTCCTTTTCTCTCAAAAATTCTTGAAAGGGTAGTTGTAAAACAGCTAACTGATCATCTGCAGAGGAATGGTCTATTTGAAGAGTTTCAGTCAGGTTTTAGAATTCATCATAGTACAGAAACAGCATTAGTGAAGGTTACAAATGATCTTCTTATGGCCTCGGACAGTGGACTCATCTCTGTGCTTGTTCTGTTAGATCTCAGTGCTGCTTTTGATACTGTTGACCATAAAATTTTATTACAGAGATTAGAGCATGCCATAGGTATTAAAGGCACTGCGCTGCGGTGGTTTGAATCATATTTGTCTAATAGATTACAATTTGTTCATGTAAATGGGGAATCTTCTTCACAGACTAAAGTTAATTATGGAGTTCCACAAGGTTCTGTGCTAGGACCAATTTTATTCACTTTATACATGCTTCCCTTAGGCAGTATTATTAGACGGTATTGCTTAAATTTTCATTGTTACGCAGATGATACCCAGCTTTATCTATCCATGAAGCCAGAGGACACACACCAATTAGCTAAACTGCAGGATTGTCTTACAGACATAAAGACATGGATGACCTCTAATTTCCTGCTTTTAAACTCAGATAAAACTGAAGTTATTGTACTTGGCCCCACAAATCTTAGAAACATGGTGTCTAACCAGATCCTTACTCTGGATGGCATTACCCTGACCTCTAGTAATACTGTGAGAAATCTTGGAGTCATTTTTGATCAGGATATGTCATTCAAAGTGCATATTAAACAAATATGTAGGACTGCTTTTTTGCATTTACGCAATATCTCTAAAATCAGAAAGGTCTTGTCTCAGAGTGATGCTGAAAAACTAATTCATGCATTTATTTCCTCTAGGCTGGACTATTGTAATTCATTATTATCAGGTTGTCCTAAAAGTTCCCTAAAAAGCCTTCAGTTAATTCAAAATGCTGCAGCTAGAGTACTGACGGGGACTAGAAGGAGAGAGCATATCTCACCCATATTGGCCTCTCTTCATTGGCTTCCTGTTAATTCTAGAATAGAATTTAAAATTCTTCTTCTTACTTATAAGGTTTTGAATAATCAGGTCCCATCTTATCTTAGGGACCTCGTAGTACCATATTACCCCAATAGAGCGCTTCGCTCTCAGACTGCAGGCTTACTTGTAGTTCCTAGGGTTTGTAAGAGTAGAATGGGAGGCAGAGCCTTCAGCTTTCAGGCTCCTCTCCTGTGGAACCAGCTCCCAATTCAGATCAGGGAGACAGACACCCTCTCTACTTTTAAGATTAGGCTTAAAACTTTCCTTTTTGCTAAAGCTTATAGTTAGGGCTGGATCAGGTGACCCTGAACCATCCCTTAGTTATGCTGCTATAGACGTAGACTGCTGGGGGGTTCCCATGATGCACTGTTTCTTTTTCTTTTTGCTCTGTATGCACCACTCTGCATTTAATCATTAGTGATCGATCTCTGCTCCCCTCCACAGCATGTCTTTTTCCTGGTTCTCTCCCTCAGCCCCAACCAGTCCCAGCAGAAGACTGCCCCTCCCTGAGCCTGGTTCTGCTGGAGGTTTCTTCCTGTTAAAAGGGAGTTTTTCCTTCCCACTGTAGCCAAGTGCTTGCTCACAGGGGGTCGTTTTGACCGTTGGGGTTTTACATAATTATTGTATGGCCTTGCCTTACAATATAAAGCGCCTTGGGGCAACTGTTTGTTGTGATTTGGCGCTATATTAAAAAAATTGATTGATTGATTGATAAAATAAGTATTTGACCCCTACCAACCAGCAAGAATTCTGGCTCTCACAGACCTGTTAATTTTTCTTTAAGAAACCCTTTTATTCTATACTCTTACCTGTATGAACTTGTTGCCTGTATAAAAGACACCTGTTCACACAATCAATCACACTCCAACCTGTTCACCATGGCCATGACCAAAGAGCTGTCTAAGGACCTGCTCAAGACCTGCACAAGGCTGGGATGGACTACAGAACAACAGGCAAGCAACTTGGTAGAAGACAATAACTGTTATGATTATTTATTAGAAAGTGGAAGAAACACAAGATGACTGTCAATCTCCCTCGGTCTGGGATTCCATGCAAGATCTCACTTTGTGGGGTAAGGATGATTCTGAGAAAGCTCAGAACTACACAGGAGGACCTGGTCAATGACCTGAAGAGAGCTGGGACCACAGTCACAAAGATTACATTAGTAACACATGACGCTGTCATGGTTTAAAACCCTGCAGGGCAGCAAGGTACCCCCGCTCAAGCCAGCACATGTCCAGGCCCGTTTGAAGTTCACCAGTGACCATCTGGATGATTCAAAGGAGGCATGGGAGAAGGTCATGTGGTCAGATGAGACCAAAATAGAGCTTTTTGGAATCAACTCCAATTACCATGTTTAGAGGATGAGAACAACCCCAAGAAAACCATCCCAACTGTGAAACATGGGGGTGGAAACATCATACTCTAGGGGTGCTCTTCTGCAAAGGGGACAGGACGACTGCATCGTATTGAAAAGAGAATGGATGGGGTCATGTATTACGAGATTTTGGCAAACAACCTCCTTCCCTCAGTAAGAGCATTGAAGATGGGTCATGGCTGGGTCTTCCAGCATGACAATGACCCCAAACACACAGCCAGGGTAACTAAGGAGGGGCTCCGTAAGAAGCATTTCAAGGTCCTGGAGTGGCCTTGCCAGTCTCCAGACTGGAACTCAATAGAAAATCTTTGGAGGGAGCTGAAACTCGAACCTCAAAGATTTGGAGAAGATCTGTATGGAGGAGTGGACCAAAATCCCTGTTGCAGTGTGTGAAAACTTGGTCAAGAACTACAGGAAACGTCTGACCTCTGTAATGGCAGACAAATGTTTCTGTACCAATTGTTAAGCTCTGTTTTTCTAGGGGGTCAAATACTTATTTTATGCAATAAAATACAAATTAATTATTAAAAAAAAAAAATCATACAATGTGATTTACTGGATTTTTTTTAGATTCTGTCTCTCATAGCTGAAGTGTACCTACTAGGGACGGGTATTGAGAACCAGTTCCTTTCAGGTATCGTTAAGAAATTATTCGATCCACTGACATCAATAACCTTTTTACTTAACGATTCCCTTATTGGTCCTTCAGAGTGGCCGTTGTTTTTGGGGGTGTTTGTCAGGAAAATTATAATCTCTCTACATTGATTACAGAACCTGCAGCGGGTCTGTAATCAACTTTTCTGCAGTGCGGCTTTGCTTTGAACCTTGAACCAATCGAAGCGGTGATTCGCAGATTGAAGCAGTGCTTAGATCATTGCTTCGTTGATTAATTTTTTCTTTCGCTTTCCCCCACTAAAACCCTAAAGAGCATATGGCTGTGAGTATTATTTACCTTTTTTATGTTAAACCGACCTGTTATGGTCTTCTGAAACAGTTGATAGATGTATTTTATAACTTAAAACCGGGACCAATGTTAACACGTTAGCATGTCTATGGCATTTTCAATGTTAAAATTAGCATTAAGCAGTTGCAGCTGTCAAGCGTTTGTTGTCATAAAAGAGTCAAATGTATTACAAATTGTAATATTTTTTAAATTTATTTTTGCTTATATATTAATAATAATAGCAAGCACAACAATAATAGTAATAACTAATCTAATGATTATATACAATTTTAGAGAGAGACAAAAACAACCTGAATAAAAACAACAGAAAATATAAAACCAACTAACAATGAACATACATAAAGAAATAAACCATACATACATACAGAAATAAATGTTTCCTGTGAACACCTAGTGACTCTTACACCTCCATTTCATCCCTGTCTTATTTAAGTTTAATGACAGTTTGTTTCGGTCAAACCATATTTTCAATGTGTTAATTTCTTCAGTGATTTCCTCCAGAACTATCTGCCAAGCTAGAAAACTGCTGCATCCTAGTAAGAGCAGAATACTACTGGAATGAATCTGAATAAGGAAAGTTGTCTTTTTTCTCACTAAATGGATGCTGCACTCACTGCAGTTTATTGTCTGGAATAGTCCCAGATTGGATTTCAGAGCTTCTAGAATTCAAACATTTTTGTGTATGTGGTGTAATTTTGGGTTTAAGCTTTTTTTTGTTGTTGTTTTTCACCACTTTCATCCCTGAATATGTGAAATCGTGAGTCACTTTTGTGCGGATTAAAGTTACTAACAGGGACTCCTGTCTTGTTGCAAGAAAAACAAGAATCGTCCTCCGTTCTGTTCACACAGCTCCAAATGCTGTGCGGCTCTTTGCCGAGTCAACTCAGAACGATAGAATCCAGTCGGAATAAATAACTTCAAAGCAAAACACTGTTTTGTTTATTTTTATTTATGTCCAGACATCAAGGATACAGTGACCAATTTCTTATTTATTTACTTTAAGACTCAATGAAATACATAGAAAATCTGTAAAGCTTACTTTTAGTACAAAATTCACAAGCAGTATCGATAAGGGAATCGGATCGATAAGCAGAATCGATAATGGCATCGATGGATAAAATCTTATTAATACCCATCCCTAATACCTACGATAAAAATGACAGACCTCTCCATTCTTTGTAGGTGGGAAAACCTGCAAAACTGACAGGGGGTCAAATACTTATTTTCCCCACTGTGTATATACAGGCATCGACATTAACGCTTGTCCGATTGTCCGGGACAAGTGTAAAATGTGAACGGACAAGCAATATGCTCTAATCATTGTCCGACCGGACAAGTAACACTTTTTTTTGATTTAAAACGTTCATATTCTTTATTTTCATCGCTCGGAACCAAAATACCTGACCGCCGCCTTTTTGTTTTTTTTTATTTACATCACGTCTTGTGTCGCACCTCGCGCGAAAGCATCTTCGGTTTTTCCTGCCACTCTCCACGCAGCGGACAACCAGAAAACATGATATCAATGTGTGCACGAGACCAATGTATGGTGTGTGTGTGTTCGTAGTAGAGGCTGACATTTTTTCGGGAATCCCACGGGATGGGAGTCAACTTTGCTATTTATCACGTGACTGGGACGACATGGGATTAAAAATTCACGGAGCAGATGGAAGCGAGAACCAAGGTTTTAGGCAGCGAGCCGTCCTGGTGTCATTTGAGCAGTCAATTTTCGAAAAAGATGCTGAAAAAAAATTAGTGGGCGGCTTTGCTTAAAGCCGTCTAAAATTAAGACTGGGTCCGATTGCTGCAGCCATCTGTGTGTGTGTGTGCGCGAGTCGGCTAGCTGCGAGGAGGGGGGGGGGGGGGGAGGCGCGCTGAGCAAAGAGTGAAAAACACAAACTAAACTGTGGCACTGCCTTTATTTCTCTCTGGACTGTTCTGACGGTACGTCCTGCTCACACCGTGTGCGCGTGTCGGTGATATACTCAACAAAAATATAAACGCAACACTTTTGGTTT